>NW_019735571.1:0-157 GCF_002891405.2 Cryptotermes secundus | reverse complement strand
AGTTGAGTTGAGGTTAGGTGAGGTGACGTGACTTGTCGTGAATTGGTGTGATTTGACATGACTTGGCGTGACTTCGCGAGACTTGACGTGACTTAGCGTGAATTGACGTGATTTGACGTGACTTGGAGTGATTTGGCGTGAGTTGAGGTGACTTGGC
>NW_019735570.1:9377-45745 GCF_002891405.2 Cryptotermes secundus | reverse complement strand
AGCTTTGCGTTTCTAGCCTGCCAGGTTTGCGTACCTATCTTGCTATCTTTGCGTTTCTGCTTGCTAGCTTTTCGTTGGTAGCTTGCTAGCATTGCGTTGGTAGCTTGCTGGCTTTGAGTTGCTAGCTTGCTAGCTTTCCGTGGCTAGCTGCTAGCTTTCCTTGGCTAGCTTGATAATTTTTGCGTTGTTAGCTTGCTAGTTTTGCGTTGCTACCTTTCTAGCTTTGCGTTGCTATCTTGCTAGCTATGCTTTGCTTGTTTGCTTTGGGTTTCTTGCTTGCTAGCTTTGGGTTGATAGCTTGCTAGCTTTGCGTTTCAAGCTTGCTAGCTTTACGTTGCTAGCTTGTTAGCTTTTCGTTGCTAGCTTGCTAGCTTTGCGTTGTTAACTTCCTAGTTTTGCGTTTCTAGCTTGCTAGAGTTGCGTTGATATCTTTCTAGTTTGCTTTCCTATCTTCGTAGCTTTGGGTTGCTAAATTCCTAGCATTGCTTTCTAGTTTGCAAGCTTTGCAATAATAGCTTGCTATCTTTGTGTTGCTAGCTTCCAAGCTTTGCGTTGCTAGCCTGCTAGCTTTGCAATAATAGCTTGCTATCTTTGTGTTGCTAGCTTCCAAACTTTGCGTTGCTAGCCTGCTAGTATGTTATACTAGCTTCCTAGCTTTGCGTTGCTAGCTTGCTAATTTTGCGTTGCTTGCTTGGTACATTTTCGTTGCCAGCATGCTTGCTTTCCGTTCAAGCTTGCTAGCTTTAGTTGCAGGCTTTCTAATTTTGCATTGCTAGCTTTCTATCTTTGCGTTGCTAGCTTGTTAGCATTACATTGCTAGCTTCCTAGCTTTGTGTTTCTAGCTTGCTAACTTTGGTTTGCTAGCTTGTTAGCTTTCGGTTGGTAATTTGATAGCTTGCTAACTTTGTGTTGCAAGCTTGTTACCTTTGCTTTGCAAGTTTGGTAGGTTTGCGATTTTAGCTTCCTAGCTTTGCTTTTTTACCTGGCTAACGTGGCGTTGCTAGCTTTCTAGCTTTGCGTTCCAACTTGCTGGCTTTATGTTTCTAGATTGCTAGGTATGCGTTACTAGCTTGATAGCTTGGGTTTGCTAGTTTGCTAGCTTTCCGATAATAGCTAGATAACTTGCTAGATTTGCGTTGCTAGCTTGTTATCTTTGCGTTGCTAGTTTACTAGTTTTGCGTTTCTAGCCAGCTAGCGTTGCTTTGCTAGCTTGCAAGCTTTGCTTTGGTAGGTTGCCAGGTTTGCCTTGCTACCTTGCCTGCTCTGCGTTGCTAGCTTACCAGTTTGCGTTGCTAGCTTGCCAAATTTGCTTTGCAAGCTTACAAGCTTCGCTTGGGTAGCTTGCTAGCTTTGCGTTGATAGCTTGACAGCTTTGCTTTGCTAGCCTGCCAGCTTTGCGTTGCAAGCTTCCTAGCTCTCCGTTGCTAGCTTGCTAGCTTTGCGTTGTTAGCTTGCTAACTTTGTGTTTCTATACTGCTAGGTTTTTTGTTGCAAGCTAGCTAGCTTTCCGTTGAGAGCTTGCGAGCTTTGCGTTGTTAAATTGCTAGCTTGGCGTTGATAGCTTGCTAGCTTTACGTTGATATCTTGCAAGCTTCGCTTTGCGGGCTTCTGGATTGCTAGATTTAGGTTGCTAACTTGCTAGTTTTGAGTTATTATCTTTCTCGATTTGCGTTGCTAGCTTGTTAGATTTGCGTTTGTAGCTTGCTAACTTTGCTTTCCATGTTTGCTAGCTTGGTTTTGCTAATTTTGTAGCTTAGCGTTTGCTAGCTTGCTAGCTTTGCGATCTTAGCTAGGTAGATGTTCCTTGCTAGCTTGTTAGATTTCAGTTCTAGCTTACTAGCTTTGCGTTGTTAACATGCTAGCTTGCCAGCTTAGCGTTTCTATCTTGCTAGCTTTCTTTTGCTATCTTGCTAGCTTTGCGGTTCTAGCTTGCTAGATTTCCGTTGCTAGCTTGCTAACTTTTCGTTGCTTTCTTGCTTTGCGTTTCTTGCTTGTTAGCCTTGAGTCCCTAGCTTGCTAGCTTTGCGTTGTTAGCTTGCTAGCTTTCCTTCCTAACTTGCCAGTTTTGCGCAGCTAGCTTGCCAGCTGTGCGTTTTTAGCTTGCCAGCTTTTCGTTGCTAGCTTGCCAGCTTTGCGTCCCTAGCTTGATAACTTTGCGTTGTTAACTTGCTAACTTTTCGTTGCTAGCTTGCTAGCTTTTCTTTCTAAGCTTGCTACATTTGCGTTGGTAGATTGCTAGCTTTGCGTTGCTAGCTTGCTTGCTATGCGTTGCTAGCTGGTTAACTTTCCGTTGCTAACTTGATAAACTTCAGTTCCTAGCTATTAGATTTGCGTTGCTAGCCTGATAGCTTTGCGATGCTACCATGCTAGCTTTCCGTTGCTATATTGCTAGCTATGCGTTGCTTGTTTGCTTTTGGTTTCTAGCTTGGTAGCTTTGGGTTGATAGCTTGCTAGCTTTGCGTTCAATGCTTGCTAGCTTTGCGTTGCTATCTTGCTAGCTTTTCGTTGCTAGCTTGCTAGAATTGCGTTGTTAACTTCCTAGATTTGCGTTCCTAGCATGCTAGTTTTGCGTAGGAAACTTGCTATTTAACGTTGCTATATTGGTATGTTTGCGTTGCTAGCTTGCTACCTTTGCGTTCTAGTTTGCTAGCTTTGAATGATAGCTTGCTAACTTTTCGTTTTTAACTTCCTATCTTTGCGCTGCTAGCTTCCTAGCTTTGCGTTGCTAGCTTGCTAGCTTTGGGTTGCTAGCTTGCTAGCTTTGAATGCTAGCTTTCCGTTACTAGCTTGTTAGCTTTTAGTTGCTAGCTTGCTGTCTTTGTGTTGCTAGCATGACAGCTTTGCGTTGCTTGCTTGCCAGCTGTGCGTTGCTAGCTTGCCAGCTTTTGGTTGCTAGCTTGCTAAATTTGCTTTGCTAGCTTGCTAGGTTTGCGTTGTTAGCTTGCTAGCTTTGCTTTTCTAGCTTGCTAGATTGCTGGATTTGCGTTGCTAGATTGCTAGCTGTGATGTGCTATCATGCTAGCTTTGCGTTGCTAGCTTGCTAACTTTGCGTTGCTATCTTGCTAGCTTTGCGTTTCTAGCTTGGTAGTTTTGCGTTGCTAGCTTGCTAGCTTTGCAATTCTAGCTTGCTAGCTTTGTGTAGCAAGCTTGCTAGTTTTGCGTTGCTAGTTTGCTAGTTTTGCTTTTTATCTTTCTAGATTTCCGTTGCTAGCTTGCTAGATTGCTAGATATGCGTTTCTGTGTTGCTAGCTTTTCGTTGTTAGCTACCTAGGTTTGCGTTGTTAGCTTGTTAACTTTGCGTTGATAACTTGCTAGTTTTGCTTTTGTAGCTTGCCAGCTTTGCTTTCCTAGGTGGCGAGTTTGCTTTGCTAGCTTGCTACCTTTCCTTGGAGAGCTTTCTAGCTTTGCGTTGCTACCTATCTAGATTTGCATTGCTAGCTTCCTGGCTTTGGATCGCATGCTTGCTTGCTTGATTTGCATATCTTGCTTGCAACCATTGCGTTGCTAGCTTGCAAGCTTTACGTTGGTAGCTTGCTAGATTTTCGTTGTTAGTTTCCTAGTTTTTCGTTGCTAGCTTGATTGCTTTGCGTCGCTAGCTGGCTAGATTTTGTTGCTAGTTTGATAATTTTGCGTTGCCAGTTACTAGATTTGCGTTGCTAGCCTGATAGATTTGCGTTGCTAACATGCTAGCTTTGCGTTGCTATATTGCTAGCTATGCGTTGCTTGTTTTCTTTGGGATTCTTGCTTGCTAGCTTTGGGTTGATAGCTTGCTAGCTTTGCGTTGTTATCTTTTTGGCTTTTCGTTGCTAGCTTGCTAGATTTGCGTTGTTAACTTCCCAGATTTGCGTTGCGAGCATCCTAGTTTTGCGTTGCTAGCATCCTAGTTTTGCGTTGCTAGGTTCGCTAATTTTGCGTTGCTAGCTTGCGATCTTTGCGTTGCTAGATTGATAGCTTTGCGTTGCTAGCTTTTCGTTGCTAGTTTTGCTAGGTCTTCGTTGCTAGCTTGCTGTCTTTGAGTTGCTATTTTGGCACATTTTCGTTGCTAGCTTGCCAGTTTTGCGTAGCTATCTTGCCAGCTTTTGGTTGCTAGCTTGCTAACATTGCTTTTCTAGCTTGCTAGATTTGCGTTGGTAGCTTGCTAGCATTACGTTGCTATCATTCTAGCTTTCGTTGCAAGCTTGCTAGCATTGCGGTGTTAGCTGGCTAACTGTGCTTTGCTAGCTAGCTATGTATGCCGTGCAAGATTGTTAACTTTGCTTTGCTAGCTTGCTAGCATTGTGTTGGTAACTTGCTAGCTTTGTGTTGCTAGCTTGCTAGCTTCGCGTTATAAGCACGATATCTTTGCGATGCTAGCTTGCTAGCTTTGCGTTTCTAGCTTGCTAGCTTTGTGTTGCTAGCTAGCTAGTTTTGCGTTGCTTGCATGCTTGCTTGCTTTGCCTAACTTTCTTGTTATCTTTGCGTTGCAAGCTTGCTAGCTTCGCCTTGCTAGCTTGCTAGCTTTGCCCTGCTTGCTTGCTAGTTTGCCAGCTGTGCTTTGCTAGATTGCCAGCTTTGCGTTGATTGCTACCTGGATTTTCGTTGCTAGANGCGATGCTAGCTTGCTAGCTTTGCGTTTCTAGCTTGCTAGCTTTGTGTT
The DNA here is from genome assembly GCF_002891405.2 of Cryptotermes secundus. Lineage (NCBI taxonomy): Eukaryota > Metazoa > Arthropoda > Insecta > Blattodea > Kalotermitidae > Cryptotermes > Cryptotermes secundus. The sequence goes on along the minus strand of NW_019735570.1, from coordinate 41,109 downwards.
GCTAGCTAGCTAGTTTTGCGTTGCTTGCATGCTTGCTTGCTTTGCCTAACTTTCTTGTTATCTTTGCGTTGCAAGCTTGCTAGCTTTGCCTTGCTAGCTTGCTAGCTTTGCCCTGCTTGCTTGCTAGTTTGCCAGCTGTGCTTTGCTAGCTTGCCAACTTTGCGTTGCTTGCTAGCTGGATTTTCGTTGCTAGCTTCCTAACATTGTGCTGCTTACTTGCTAGCTTTGCGTTGATAGCTTGCTAGATTTGTGTTGCTAGCTTGCTAGCTTTGCGTGTCTATCTTGATAGCTATGCGTTGATTTCTTGCTTGCTTGCTTTGCTTATTTTGCTTGATAGCGTTGCGAAACTAGCTTGCTAACTTTGCGTTCCTAGCTTGCTAGCTTTGCGTTGCTAGCTTGCTAGCTTTGCGTTGCAAACTCCCTAGCTTACCGTAGCTAGCTTGCTAGCTTTTCATTGATAACTTGCTAGCTTGCTATATATGCGTAGCTAGCTTGGTAGCTTAGCGTTGCTACCTTGCTAGGTTTGCGTTGCTACTTTGTTAGCTTTGAGATTCTAGATTGCTAGATTTGCGTTGCTAGCATGCTAGCTTGCCATGTTTGCGTTCCTATCTTGCTAGATTCTCTTTGCTATCTTGCTACTTTTGCGGTTTTAGCTTGCTAGTTTTGCGTTGCTAGTTTGCTAGATTTTCGTGCCTGCTTGCTTGCTTTGCGTTTCTTTGCTTGTTAGCCTTGCGTTCCTAGCTTGCCAGCTTTGCGTTGCTAGATTGCTAGGTTTGGGTTATTAGCTTCGTAGCTTTGCGTTGCTAGATTGCTATCTTTGCGTTGTTAGCTTGCTAGCTTTGCGTTATTTCCTTGCTATCTTGTTGTTGCTAGCTTCATAGCTTTGCGTTGCTAGCTTGTTAGTTTGCTAGATGTGCGTTGCTATATTTCTAGCTTTGCGTTGCTATCCATGCTAGCTTTGCGTTGCTAGCTTACTAGCATTGCGTTGCTAGTTTGCTAGCTTGCTAGCATTGCGTTGCTAGCTTGCTAGCTTGGCGTTTCTAGTTTGTTAATTTTGCGTTGCTAGCTTCCTGGCTTTGCGAAACTAGCTTGCTAGCTTTGTGATGCTAGCTTGCTAGCTTTGCGTTGCGCGCTTGCTAATTTTGCGAGCTAGCTTGAAAATTGCCTGATTTGCGTTTCTAGCTTACTATCTTTGCGTTGCAAGCTTGCTAGTTTTTAGTTTTAGTCTTGCTAACTAATCTTTGATAACTTTCTAGGTTTGCGTTGCTAGCTTGCTAGCTTTTTTATTTGCGTTGCTAGCTTGCTAGGTTTGCGTCTCTAGCTTGCAAACTTTGCGTTGCTAACTTCCTAGCTTTGCCTTGCTAGCTTGCTTAATTTGAGTTGCTAGCTTGCTAGCTTTGCGTTGCTAGCTTGCTACTTTTGCCTTGTTATCTTGCTAGCTTTCCGTTTCTAGCTTGCTAGCTTGGTATTTATGAGTTGCTGTCTTGCTAGCTTATCGTTGCTAGCTAGCTAATTTGCGTTGCTAGATTGCCAGCTTTGCGTTGCTAGCTTGTTAACTTTGTTTGGGTAGCTTCCTAGATTTGTTTTGCTTAGCATCCTAGATCTGCGTTGCTAGCTTGCTAGCTTTCCTTTGATACCTTGCTGGCTTTGATTGGCTATCTAGCTAGCTTTGCGTTTCTATCTTGCTAGCTTTGCGTCGCCTCCATGCTCCCTTGCTTTCCATATCTTGCTTGCAAGCTTTGCGTTGATATTTTGCTAGGTATGCGCTGCTAGCTTGAAAAATTTGCTTGCTAGCTTGCCACCTTTGCGTAGCTAGCATGCCAGCTGTGCTTTGTTAGCTTGCCAAATTTGCTTTGATAGCTTGCCAGCTTTGCGTTTCTAGCTTGCTAACTTTGATTTGCTCTCTTGCTAGCTTTTCTTTCGTAGCTTGCTAGCTTTGCGTTTTTAGCTTGCTAGCTTTGAGTTGCTAGTTTGCTAGCTTTCCGTTGCTAGCTTGATAATTTTGCGTTGCTAGCTTGCTAGATTGGAGTTGCTAGCTTGCTAGCTTTGCTTTGCTAACATGCTAGCATTGCGTTGCTATCTTTCTACCTATGCGTTGCTTGTTTGCTTTGAGTTTCTTTCTTGCAAACTTTGCGTTGTTACCTTGCTAGGTTTGCGCTGCTAGCTTGCTAGCTTTGCGTTGCTAGATTTCTAACTTTGCTTGCTAGATTGCCAGCTTTGAGTTGCTAGCTTGCCAGCTGTGCTTTGTTATCTTGCCAGCTTTGCGTTGCTGGCTTGCCAGCTTTGCGTTGTTAGCTTGCTAGCTTGCTATATTTGGTTGTATTCTTTGTAGCTTAGCGTTGCTACCTTACTACTTTTGCGTTGCTAGCTTGCTAGTTTGAGTTGCTAGCTTGCTAGTTTCGCGTTGCTGTATTGCTAGCTTGGCAGGTTTGCGTTCCTATCTTGCTAGGTTTCCTTTCTATCTTGCTAAATTTGCGGTTCTAGCGTGCTAGCTTTGCGTTGCTAACTTTCTAGCTTTTCGTTACTTTCTTGCTTGCGTTTCTTGCTTGTTAACATTGCGTTCCTAGCTTGCTAGCTTTGCTTTGATAGATTGCTAGGTTTGGGTTATTAGCTTGGTAGCTTTGCGTTGCTAGCTTGCTATCTTTGAGTTGTTAGCTTGCAAGCTTTGCGTTATTACCTTGCTACTTGGCGTTGCTACTTGCTAGCTTTGTCTTGCTAGCTTGCAAGCTTTGCGTTATTACCTTGCTACTTTGGCGTTGCTACTTGCTAGCTTTGTCTTGCTATCTTGCAAGCTTTGCGTTGCTAGCTTGCTAGATTGCTAAATTTGCGTTGCTACATTGATACTTTTGCGTTGCTATCATGCTAGCTTTGCGTTGCTAGTTTGCTAGCTTTACGTTTGCTAGCTTGCTAGCTTGGCGTTGCTATCTTGCTAGCTTGGTGTTGCTAGCTTGGTAGTTTTGCGTTCCTAACTTGCTAGGTTTGAGAATCTAACTTGCTAGCTTTGTGTTGCTATCTTGCTAGATTTGCGTTGCTCGCTTTATAATTTTTCGTTGCCAGCTTGAAATATTGCCTGATTTGCGTTGCTAGCTTACTAGCTTTGCGTTGCAAACTTTCTAGTTTTGCGTTGTATTCTTCATAGCTTTTCGTTGATAACTTTCTAGATTTGCGTTGCTAGCCTGCTACCTTTGCGTTGCTAGCTTGCTAGATTTTTATTTACGTTGCTAGCTTGCTGGATTTGCGTTGCTAATTTGCTAGCTTTTCGTTGCTAGCTTGCTAGTTTTGCCTTGCTATCTTGCTATCTTTCCGTTTCTAGCTTGATAGCTTGCTAGATATGCGTTGATGCCTTGCTAGCTTATCGTTGCTAGCTAGCCAGCCTTGCATCGCTAGCTTGCCAGCTTTGCGTTGCTAGCTTCCTAGCTTTGCTTGGGTAGCTTTCTAGCTTTGCTTTGCTAGCTGGCTAGCTTTGTGTTGCTAGCTTGCCAGCTGTCCGTTGCTAGCTTGCTAGCTTTCATTTTATAGCTTGCTAGCTTTGATTTGCTATCTAGCCGGCTTTTTGTTGCTAGCTAGATAGCTTTGCGTCGCATTCTTGCTTCTTTCTTTGCATATCTTTCTTGAAAGTTTTCGTTGATAGCTTCAAGGTTTGCGCTGCTAGATTTCGGGCTTTGCTTGCTAGCTCGCCAGCTTTGCGTACCTAGCTTGCCAGCTGTGCTTTGTTAGCTTGCCTGCTATGCGTTGCTAGCTTGAAAACTTTGCCTTTCTAGCTTGCTAAATTTTCGTTGCCAGCTTGCTAACTTTTCATTTGTAATTTGCTAGTTTTGCGTTGTTAGCTTGCTAGCTTTAAGTTCCTAGCTTGCTAGCATTCCGTTGCTAGCCTTATAATTTTGGGTTACTATTTTACTAGATTTGCGTTGCTAGCTTGCTAGATTTGCTTTGCTACCATGCTAGCTGTGCGTTGCTCTCTTGCTAGCAATGCGTTGCTTATTTGTTTTTTTTTTTTGCTTGTTTGATTTAGGTTGATAGCTTGCTAGCTTTGCGTTGTTAACTTGCTAGATTTGCTTTGCTATCTTGGTAGCTTTTCGTTGCTGGCTTTCCAGATTTGCGTTCTAGTTTGCTAGCTTAGAAATGATAGCTTGCTATCTTTGCGTTGCTATCTTGCTAGTTTTGCTTTGCTAGCTTTCCGTTGCTAGCTTCCTAGCTTTTCGTTGCTAGCTTGCTAACTTTGCGTTACCAGCTTGGCAGCTATGCGTTGCTAGATTGCCAGCTCTTCGTTGCTAGCATGCCAGATTTGCGTTGCTAGTTTGCTAGCTTTGAGTTGTTAGATTTGTACCTTTCCGTTGCTAGCTTGCTAGCTTGACAGCTTTGCGTTCCTATCTTGCTAGGTTTCTTTAGCTATCTTGCAAATTTTCGGTTCAAACTTGCTAGCTTTTCTTTGCTAGCTTGCTAGCTTTTCGTTGCTTGCTTGCTTTGCGTTTCTTGCTTTCTAGATTTGCGTTCCTAGCTTGCTAGCTTTGGCGTTGCTAGGTTGCTAGGTTTGAGTTACTAACTTGGTAGCTTTGCGTTGCTTCCTTGCTATCTTTGCGTTGTTAGCTTGTTAGTTTTGCGTTATTACCTTGCTACCTTGGCGTTGCTAGCTTGCTAGCTTTGCGTTGCTAGCTTGCAAGCTTTGCGTTGCTAGCTTGTTAGATTGCTAGAGTTGCTTTGCTAGATTCCTAGTTTGCGTTGCTATCGTGCTAGATTTTCGTTGTTGTTTGCTAGCTTTGCGATGCTAGCTTGCTAACTTGGCCTTTCTATCTTGGAATTTTGCGTTGCTAGCTTGCTAGATTTGCGATTGTAGCTTGCTAGCTTTGTGTTGCTAACTTGCTAACTGTGCGTTGCTCGCTTGCTACTTTTGCGTTGCTAGCTTGAAAAATTGCCTGAGTAGCGTTGCTAGCTTACTAGCTTAGCGTTGCAAGCTTGCTAGTTTTCGTTGCTAGTTTGCTTGGTTTGGGTTAAAAGCTTGGTAGCTTTGCGTTGCTAGCTTGTTACCTTTGCGTTGTTAGCTTGATAGCTTTGCGTTATTACCTTGCTACCTTGGCGTTGCTAGCTTGCTAGAATTGCGTTGCTAGCTTGCAAGCTTTGCGTTGCTAGTTTCTAAATTGCTTGATTTTTGTTGCAAGATTGCTAGCTTTGCTTTGCTATCATTCTAGCTTTGCGTTGCTAGCTTGCTAAATTTGCGTTGCTAGCTTCCTAGCTTGGCGTTATTCGTTTGGTAGTTTTGCGTTGCTAGCTTGAGAGCTTGCGAATCTAGCTTGCTAGTTTTGCGTTGCTAGCTTGAAAGATTGCCAGATTTGCGTTGCTCTCTTGAAAGATTTCTGATTTGCGTTGCTAGCTTAGTAGCTTTGCGTTGCAAGCTTGCTAGTTTTGCGTTGTAATCCTGCTAGATTTGCGTTGATAACTTTCTAGATTTGCTTTGCTAGCTTGCTAGCTTTCAGTTGCTTGCTTGATAATTTTGATTTGCTAGCTTGCTAGATTTGATTTTTTATGTTGCTATCTTTGGATTTGCTTGATTGCTAGCTTTGGGTCACTAGCTTTGTTAGTTTGCCCTATTGCTTGATTGCCGTTGCTAGATTGCTAGCTTTGCGTTGCTATCATGCTAGCTTTGCGTTGCTAGCTTCATAATTTAGCGTTGCTAGCTTGCTAGCTTGGCGTTGTTTGTTTGGTATTTTTGCGTTGATAGCTTGCTAACATGGCGTTGCTACCTTGGTTGTTTTGCATTGCTATCTATCTAGCTTTGCGTTGCTAGCTTCCTAGATATGCGTCGCTTGCTTGCTTCCTTGCTTTGCATATCTTGCTTGCCAGCTTTGCGTAGCTAGCTTGCCAGCTCTGCGTTGTTAGCTTGCCAGCTTTGCGTTCCTAGCTTGCTAACTTTGCGTTGCTAGCTTGCTAGCTTTTCTTTGGTAGCTTGCTAGCTTTGCGTTGCTTAGCTAGCTAGCTTTTCGTTGATAGCTTGCAAGCTTTGCGTTTTTAACTTCCTAGCTTTGCGTTGCTAGCTTGCTAGTTGGCGTTGTTAACTTGCTGGTTTAGCGTTGCTATCTTGGTAGCTTTGCGTTGCTAGTTTGATAGCTTTGCGTTGCTATCTTTCCGTTGGTAGATTGTTAGCTTTGCGTTGCTAGCTTGGCAGCTTTGCCTTCCTAGCTTGCCAGCTGTGCTTGCTAGCTTGCCAGCTTTGCCGAGCTAGGTTGTTAACTTTGATTTGCTAGCTTGCTAGCTTTGCGTTGATAGCTTGCTATCTTTGCTTTGCCTGCTTGCTAGCTTGTTTTGCGTATCTTGCTTGCTAGCTTTGCGTGGCTAGCTTTCTAGCTTTGCGTTGCTATCTTGCTAGATTTGCCTTGTTAGCTTACTAGTTTTGCGTTGCTTGCTTCCTAACTTTCCAGCTTTGAGTTTCTAACTTGCCAGCTTTGCTTTGCTAGCTTGCCAGTTTTGCGTTGCTAGCTTGCCTGATTTACGTTCCTCGCTTGCTAATATTGCGTTGCTAACTTGCTAGCTTTGCGTTGATTGCTTGCTAGCTTTGTGTTGCTAACTAGCTAGCTTTGCGTTGTTATCTTGATAGCTATGCGTTGATTGATTTCTTGCTTGCTTTTTTACTTTGCTTCCTAGCATTGCGTAGCTAGATGCTAACTTTGCGTTCGTAGCTTGCTGGATTTGGGTTGATAGCTTGCTAGATATGCTTTGCAAATTGCAAGCTTTGCGTTGCTTATTTCCTAGCTTTGGGTTTTTCTAGCTTGCTTGCTTTCCTTTGATAGCTTGCTATATTTGCGTTGGGAGCTTGCTAGAATTGCTTTGCTATCTGTCTAATTTTGCGTTGCTAGCTTGCTAGCATTGCGGTGCTAACTTGCTAGTTTTGCTTTGCTAACTTGCTAGCTTTGCTTTGCTTGCTTGCTAGCTTTGCCATGCTAGCTTGTTATTTTGAGTTGCTATTTTGCAAGTTTTTCGTTGGTAGCTTGCTAGCTTTCCATTGCTAGCTTGCTAGCTTTGCATTGCTAGCTAGCTAGCTTTGCGATGTACTTTGCTAAATTTGCGTTGCGAGCTTGCTAGCTTTGCGTTGCTAGCTTGCTATCTTTACGTTGCTAGCTTATCTTTGCTTGCTTGTTTGCTTATTTTGCGTATCTCGCTTGCTAGCTTTGCGTGGCTAGCTTGCTAGCTTTGCTTTGCTAGCTTGCTAACTTTGCCTTGCTAGCTTGCTAGCTTTGAGTTGCTAGCTTGCCAGCTTTGCGTTGCTAGCTTGGTAGCTCTGCTTTTCTACCTTGCCAGCTATGCGTTGCTAGCTTGCAAGATTTACGTTGCTATCTAGCTAACTTTGCGTTGCTAACTTGCTAGCTTTGCGTATATAGCTTGCTAATTTTTGTTTCTATCTTGCTAGCTTTGCGTTGCTATCTTGATAGATATGCGTTGATTGCTTGCTTGCTAGCTTTGCGCACTTTGCTTGCTAGCTTTGCCAAGATAACTTGCTATCTTTGCGTTCCAAGCCTGCTAGATTTGCGTTGCTAGCTTGCTAGCTTTGCGTTTCTAGCTTGCAAAGATTGCGTTGCATCTAGCTAACTTTGCGTTGCTATCTTCCTTGCTTTGCGTGGCTAGCTTGCTAGCTTTTCGTTAATAGCTTGCTGGCATGCTAGCTTTGAGTTGCTAGATTTGTAGCATTGCGTTGCTAGCTTGCTAGCTTTCTAGCTTGACAGCTTTGCGTTCCTCTCTTGCCAGTTTCCTTTGCTATCATGCTAATATGCTGGTGTGTCTTGCTAGCTTTTCGTTGCTAGCTTGCTAGTTTTCGTTGCTTGCTTGCTTGCTTTGCGTTTCTTGCTTGTTAGATTTGCATTCCTAGCTTGCTATCTTTGGCGTTGCTAGCTTGCTAGGTTTGGGTTACTAGCTTGGTATCTTTGCGTAGGTTGCTTGCTATCTTTGCGTTGTTAGCTTGCTAGCTTTGCGTTATTTACTTGCTACCTTGGCGTTTCTAGCTTGTTAGCTTTGCGTTGCCAGCTTGTTAGATTGCTAGATTTGCGTTGCAAGATTGCTAGCTTTACATTGCTATCATGCTAGCTTTGCGTTGCTATTTTGCTAGCTTTGCGATGCTAACTTGATAGCTTGGCCTTGCTATCTTGGATGTTTTGCGTTGCTATCTTGCTAGGTTTGCGATTCTAGCTTGCTAGATTTGTGTTGCAAACTTGCTAGCTGTGCGATGCCCGCTTGCTACTTTTACGTTTCTAGCTTGTAAGATTGCTTGAGTAGCGTTGCTAGCTTACTAGCTTTACGTTGCAAGCTTGCTAGCATTGCGTTGCTAGATTGCTTGGTTTGGGTTACTAGCTTGGTAGCTTTGCGTTGCTAGCTTGCTATCTTTGCGTTGTTAGTTTGCTAGCTTTGCGTTATTACCTTGCTACCTTGGCGTTGATAGCTTGCTAGCATTGCGTTGCTATCTTGCAAGCTTTGCGTTGCTAGTTTGCTTTGCTAGATTGCTAGTTTTGCGTTGCTCTCATGGTAGCTTTGCTTTGCTATCTTGCTAGATTTGCGATGCTAGCTTGCTAGTTTTGCCTTCCTATTTTGGTAGGTTACTTACTAGCTTGATAAGTTTTAGATTCAAGTTTGCTAGCGTTGTGTTGCTAACTTGCTAGCTTTGCGTTCCTCGCTTGCTAGTTTTGCGTTGGTAGCTTGAAAGATTGCCTGTTTTGCGTTGCTCCCTTACTAGATTTGCGTTGCAAGATTGCTAGATTTGCTTTGCAAATTGCCTTGTTTGTGTTACTAGCTTGGTAGCTTTGCGTTGTTAACTTGCTATCTTTCGTTGCTAGCTAGCAATCTTTGCGTTGCAATTTTCTAGATTGCTTCATTTGCGTTGCTAGCTGGCTAGATTTTCGTTCGTAGCTTGCTAGCTTTACGTTGGTAGCTTGCTAGCTTTGATTTGCTAACTTGCAAACTTTGCGTTGCTAGCTTGCAATTTTTGCGTTGTTTGCTTGCTAGCTTTGCGTTATTACCTTGCTACCTTGGGGTTGCTAACTTGCTATCTTTGCGTTGGTAGCTTGCTTGCTTTGCATTTTTAGATTGTTAGATTGCTAGATTTGCGTTTCTAGATTCCTAGATTCGCGTTGCTATCATGCTAGGTTCCGTTGCTAGCTTGCTAGCTTTGCGTTGGTATGTTGCTAGCTTGCCCTTGCTCTCTTCGTAGTTTTGCGTTGCTTGCTTGCTAGGTTTGCAATTCTAGCTTGCTAGCTATGTGTTGCTAACTTCCTAGCTTTGCGTTGCTCGTTTGCTAGTTTTGCGTTGCTAGCTTGAAATATTGCCTGATTTGCGTTGTTAGCTTACTAGCTTTGCGTTGCAAGCTTGCTAGCTTTGCGTTGCTAGATTGCTTGGTTTGGGTTACTAGCTTGGTAATTTTGCGTTTCTAGCTTTCTATCCCTTCCTTGTTAGCTTGCTAGCTTTGCGGTATTACCTTGCTACCTTGGCGCTGCTAGCTTGCAAGATTTGCGTTGCTAGTTTGACAAATTGCTTGATATGCGTTGCTAGATTGCTAGCTTTGCGTTGCTAGCTTCCTAGGTTTGCGTTGCTAGTTTGCTAGCTTGGCGTTGCTAGCTTGGTAGTTTTAAATTTCTAGCTTGCCATCTTTGCGAACCTAGCTTGCTAGCTTTCTGTTTCTAGCTTGCTAGATTTGCGTTGCTCGTTTGCTAGTTTTGCGTTGCTAGATTGAAAGATTGCCTGATTTGCGTTGCTAGCTTGAAAGATTGCCTGATTTGCGTTGCTAGCTTACTAGATATCCTTTGCAAACTTGCTAGTTTTCATTGCAATTTTGCCAGGTTGCGTTGATAACTTTCTACATTTGCGTTGCTATCTTTCTAGATTTGCGTTGCTAGCTTGCTAGCTTTTTTATTTGCGTTGCTATTTGCTAGGTTTGCCTTGCTAGCTTGCTAGCTTTTCGTTGCTAACTTACTTTTTTGCGTTGCTAGCTTGCTAATTTTGCGTTGCTAGCTTGATAGCTTGCTGGATTTACGTTGCTAATTTGCTAGCTTTGCGTTGCTAGCTTGCTAATTTTACCTTGCTATCTTGCTAGGTTTCCGTTGCTATCTTCCTATCTTGCTAGATTTGCATTGCTGTCTTGATAACTTATCGCTGCTAGCTAGCCAGCTTTGCGTTGCTAGCTTGCCAGGTTTGCGTTGCTAGCTTGCTAGCTTTGCTTGGTTAGCTGGCTAGCTTTGCTTTGATAGCTTGATAGCTTTGCATTGCTATCTAGCTAGCTTTGCGTTGCTAGCTTGCTAGATTTGCGACACATGTTTGCTTACTTGCTTTGCATAATTTGCTTGGAATCTTTGCGTTGTTAGCATGCTAGCTTTGCCCTGCTAGCTTGCTAGCTTTGCTTGCTAGCTTGCCAGGTTTGCGTAGCTAGCATGCCAACTTTGCGTTGTTAGCTTGCAAGCTTTGCGTTGCTAGTTTGCCAGCTTTGGGTTCCTAGCTTGCTAATTTTCTTTGCTAGCTTTTCGTTGGTAGCTTGCTAGCTTTGCGTTGCTAGCTTGCTAGTTTTGCGTTGCTATCTTGCTAGCTTTGAGTTGCTAGCTTGCTAACTTTGCTTTGCTAACATTCTAGCATTGCGTTGCTATCTTGCAAGCTAGGCGTTGCTTGTTTGCTTTGGTTTTCTTGCTTGCTAGATTAGGGTTGATAGCTTTCTAGCTTTGCGTTGTTAACTTCCTAGCTTTGCGTTGCTATCTTGCTAGTTTACGTTGTTAACTTGATAGTTTTCCGTTGCTATCTTGGTAGTTTTGCGTTGCAAGCTTGCTAGCTTTGCGTTGTTAACATTGCGTTGCTAGATTGCTAGCTTTAAGTTGCTAGCTTGTCAGCTTTGCGTTGCTATCTTGCTAGCTTTGCGTTGCTATCTTGCTAGCTTTGCGTTGCTATCTTGCTAGCTTTGCGTTGCTATCTTGCTAACTTTGCTTTGCACACTTGCTAGGTATGAGTTGGTACCTTCCTAGTATTGGGTTGCTATCTTGCTAGCTTTGCGTTTCTAGCTTGCTAGCATTTCGATATTAGCTTTCTAGTTTTGCTTTGTTAGCTTGCTAGATTTCTCGTTCTAGTTTGTTAACTTTGATTTGCTAGCTTGGTAGCTTTGCGTTGATAGCTTGCTAGCTTTGCTTTGCTTGTTTGCTTGCGTGCTTTGCGTATTTTGCTTGCTAGCTTTTCGTGGCTAGCTTGCAAGCTTTGGTTTGCTAGTTTGCTAGCTTTGCCTTGCAAGTTTACTAGCTTTGCGTTGATAGCTTGCTTCCTTTGCTTTGCTTGTTTGCTTGCGTGCTTTGCGTATCTTGCTTGCTAGCTTTTCGTGGCTACCTTGCAAGCATTGCGTTGTTAGTTTGCTAGCTTTGCCTTGCTAGCTTACTAGCTTTGCGTTGATAGCTTGCTTCCTTTACTTTGCTTGTTTGCTTGCGTGCTTTGCGTATCTTGCTTGCAAGCTTTTCGTGGCTAGCTTGCAAGCATTGCGTTGCTAGTTTGCTAGCTTTGCCTTGCTAGCTTACTAGCTTTGCGTTGCTTGCTTGCTAGCTTGCCACCTTTGCTTTGCTAGCTTGCCACCTTTGCTTTGCTAGCTTGCCAATTGAGCTTTGCTAGCTTGCCCGCTTTGCGTTGCCAGCTTGCCAGATTTACGTTCCTAACTTGCTAACTTTGCGTTGCTAACTTGCTATCTTTGCGTTGATAGCTTGCTAGTTTTGTTTTGCTAGCTTGCTAGCTTTTCGTTGCTATCTTGATAGTTATGCTTTGATTGTTGCTTGCTTGTTTGCGTATTTTGCTTCCAAGCTTTGCGAATATAGATCCTAATTTTGCGTTCCTATCTTGCTAGATTTGCGTTGCTAGCTTGCTATCTTTGCTTTGCAACTTGCTAGCTTTGCGTTCCTAACTTCCTAGCTTTGGGTTTGCTATCTTGCTTTCTTTTCATTGATAGTTTGCTAGCTTGCTATATTTGCGTTGCTAGCTTGGTAGCTTAGCGTTGCTACCTTGATACCTTTGCGTTGCTTGCTTGCTAGCTTTGAGTTTCTAGCCTGGTAGCTTTGCGTTCCTAGCTCACTAGCTTGCCAGCTTTGAGTTCCTATCTTCCTAGTTTCCTTTGCTATCTTGCAAATTTGCGGTTCTAGCATGCTGGCTTTGCGTTGCTAGCTTGCAAGCTTTCGTTGCTTGCTTGCTTTTCGTTTCTTGCTTGTCAGATTTGCGTTCCTAGCTTGCTAGTTTTGCGTTGCTAGGTTGCTAGGTTTAGGTTACTAGCTTGGTAGCTTTGCGTTTCTAGCTTGCTATCTTTCCGTTATTAGCTTGCTAGCTTTGTGTTATTACCTTGCTAATTTTGCGTTGCTAGGTTGCTAGATTTCCGTGACTAGCTTGCTAGCTTTCGTTGCTAACTTGATAATTTTGCGTTGCTATTTTGCTAGATTATGGTTGCTAGCTTGCTAGCTTTGAGATGCTACTATGCTAGCTTTGCGTTGCTATTTTGCTAATTATGCGTTGCTTGTTTGCTTTGGTTTCTTGCTTGCTAGCATTGTGTTGAGTGCTTGCTAGCTTTGCGTTGCTAACTTAATTGCTTTACGTCACTAGCTTGCTAGCTTTCGGTTGCTAGCTTGCTGTTTTTATGTCGCAAATTGCAAGGTTTGCGTTGCTAACTTCCTAGCTTTGACAGCTACCTTGCTAGCTTTTCGTTGATAGCTTGCTAGCTTGCTATACTTGCGTTGCTAGCTTGGTAGCTTAGCGTTGCTACCTTGCTAAATTTGCGTTGCTAGCTTGCTAGCTTTGAGTTGCTAGCTTGCTAGCCTTGCGTTGCTAGCTTATTAGTTTGTCAGATTTGAGTTCTTATCTTGCTAGCTTTCCGTTTATATCTTGCAACTTTGCGGTTCTATCTTGCTAGAATTGCGTTTTAGCTCGCTATCTTTTCCTAGCTTGCTTGCTTGCTTTGCGTTTCTTGCTTGTTAGCCTTGCGTTCCTAGCTTGCTAGCTTTGCGTTGCTAGCTTGCTATCTTTCCGTTGTTAGCTTGCTAGCTTTGCGTTGCTAGCTTGCTATCTTTCCGTTGTTAGCTTGCTAGCTTTGCGTTGCTAGCTTGCTATCTTTCCGTTGTTAGCTTGCTAGCTTTGCGTTGCTAGCTTGCTATCTTTCCGTTGTTAGCTTGCTAGCTTTGCGTTGCTAGCTTGCTATCTTTCCGTTGTTAGCTTGCTAGCTTTGCGTTGCTAGCTTGCTATCTTTCCGTTGTTAGCTTGCTAGCTTTGCGTTGCTAGCTTGCTATCTTTCCGTTGTTAGCTTGCTAGCTTTGCGTTGCTAGCTTGCTATCTTTCCGTTGTTAGCTTGCTAGCTTTGCGTTGCTAGCTTGCTATCTTTCCGTTGTTAGCTTGCTAGCTTTGCGTTGCTAGCTTGCTATCTTTCCGTTGTTAGCTTGCTAGCTTTGCGTTGCTAGCTTGCTATCTTTCCGTTGTTAGCTTGCTAGCTTTGCGTTGCTAGCTTGCTATCTTTCCGTTGTTAGCTTGCTAGCTTTGCGTTGCTAGCTTGCTATCTTTCCGTTGTTAGCTTGCTAGCTTTGCGTTGCTAGCTTGCTATCTTTCCGTTGTTAGCTTGCTAGCTTTGCGTTGCTAGCTTGCTATCTTTCCGTTGTTAGCTTGCTAGCTTTGCGTTGCTAGCTTGCTATCTTTCCGTTGTTAGCTTGCTAGCTTTGCGTTGCTAGCTTGCTATCTTTCCGTTGTTAGCTTGCTAGCTTTGCGTTGCTAGCTTGCTATCTTTCCGTTGTTAGCTTGCTAGCTTTGCGTTGCTAGCTTGCTATCTTTCCGTTGTTAGCTTGCTAGCTTTGCGTTGCTAGCTTGCTATCTTTCCGTTGTTAGCTTGCTAGCTTTGCGTTGCTAGCTTGCTATCTTTCCGTTGTTAGCTTGCTAGCTTTGCGTTGCTAGCTTGCTATCTTTCCGTTGTTAGCTTGCTAGCTTTGCGTTGCTAGCTTGCTATCTTTCCGTTGTTAGCTTGCTAGCTTTGCGTTGCTAGCTTGCTATCTTTCCGTTGTTAGCTTGCTAGCTTTGCGTTGCTAGCTTGCTATCTTTCCGTTGTTAGCTTGCTAGCTTTGCGTTGCTAGCTTGCTATCTTTCCGTTGTTAGCTTGCTAGCTTTGCGTTGCTAGCTTGCTATCTTTCCGTTGTTAGCTTGCTAGCTTTGCGTTGCTAGCTTGCTATCTTTCCGTTGTTAGCTTGCTAGCTTTGCGTTGCTAGCTTGCTATCTTTCCGTTGTTAGCTTGCTAGCTTTGCGTTGCTAGCTTGCTATCTTTCCGTTGTTAGCTTGCTAGCTTTGCGTTGCTAGCTTGCTATCTTTCCGTTGTTAGCTTGCTAGCTTTGCGTTGCTAGCTTGCTATCTTTCCGTTGTTAGCTTGCTAGCTTTGCGTTGCTAGCTTGCTATCTTTCCGTTGTTAGCTTGCTAGCTTTGCGTTGCTAGCTTGCTATCTTTCCGTTGTTAGCTTGCTAGCTTTGCGTTGCTAGCTTGCTATCTTTCCGTTGTTAGCTTGCTAGCTTTGCGTTGCTAGCTTGCTATCTTTCCGTTGTTAGCTTGCTAGCTTTGCGTTGCTAGCTTGCTATCTTTCCGTTGTTAGCTTGCTAGCTTTGCGTTGCTAGCTTGCTATCTTTCCGTTGTTAGCTTGCTAGCTTTGCGTTGCTAGCTTGCTATCTTTCCGTTGTTAGCTTGCTAGCTTTGCGTTGCTAGCTTGCTATCTTTCCGTTGTTAGCTTGCTAGCTTTGCGTTGCTAGCTTGCTATCTTTCCGTTGTTAGCTTGCTAGCTTTGCGTTGCTAGCTTGCTATCTTTCCGTTGTTAGCTTGCTAGCTTTGCGTTGCTAGCTTGCTATCTTTCCGTTGTTAGCTTGCTAGCTTTGCGTTGCTAGCTTGCTATCTTTCCGTTGTTAGCTTGCTAGCTTTGCGTTGCTAGCTTGCTATCTTTCCGTTGTTAGCTTGCTAGCTTTGCGTTGCTAGCTTGCTATCTTTCCGTTGTTAGCTTGCTAGCTTTGCGTTGCTAGCTTGCTATCTTTCCGTTGTTAGCTTGCTAGCTTTGCGTTGCTAGCTTGCTATCTTTCCGTTGTTAGCTTGCTAGCTTTGCGTTGCTAGCTTGCTATCTTTCCGTTGTTAGCTTGCTAGCTTTGCGTTGCTAGCTTGCTATCTTTCCGTTGTTAGCTTGCTAGCTTTGCGTTGCTAGCTTGCTATCTTTCCGTTGTTAGCTTGCTAGCTTTGCGTTGCTAGCTTGCTATCTTTCCGTTGTTAGCTTGCTAGCTTTGCGTTGCTAGCTTGCTATCTTTCCGTTGTTAGCTTGCTAGCTTTGCGTTGCTAGCTTGCTATCTTTCCGTTGTTAGCTTGCTAGCTTTGCGTTGCTAGCTTGCTATCTTTCCGTTGTTAGCTTGCTAGCTTTGCGTTGCTAGCTTGCTATCTTTCCGTTGTTAGCTTGCTAGCTTTGCGTTGCTAGCTTGCTATCTTTCCGTTGTTAGCTTGCTAGCTTTGCGTTGCTAGCTTGCTATCTTTCCGTTGTTAGCTTGCTAGCTTTGCGTTGCTAGCTTGCTATCTTTCCGTTGTTAGCTTGCTAGCTTTGCGTTGCTAGCTTGCTATCTTTCCGTTGTTAGCTTGCTAGCTTTGCGTTGCTAGCTTGCTATCTTTCCGTTGTTAGCTTGCTAGCTTTGCGTTGCTAGCTTGCTATCTTTCCGTTGTTAGCTTGCTAGCTTTGCGTTGCTAGCTTGCTATCTTTCCGTTGTTAGCTTGCTAGCTTTGCGTTGCTAGCTTGCTATCTTTCCGTTGTTAGCTTGCTAGCTTTGCGTTGCTAGCTTGCTATCTTTCCGTTGTTAGCTTGCTAGCTTTGCGTTGCTAGCTTGCTATCTTTCCGTTGTTAGCTTGCTAGCTTTGCGTTGCTAGCTTGCTATCTTTCCGTTGTTAGCTTGCTAGCTTTGCGTTATTGCCATGCTACCGTGGCGTTGCTAGGTTGCTAGCTTTGCTTTGCTTGCTTGCAATCTTTGCGTTGCTAACTTGTTAGATTGATAGATTTGCGTTGCTAGATTGCAAGCTTTTACGTTGCTATCATGCTAGCTTTGCGTTGCTAGCTTGCTAGCTTTGCGTTGCTAACTTGCTAGCTTGGCTCTGCTATCTTGATAGTTTTGCGTTGCTAGCTTGCTTTGTTTGCGATTCTAGCTTGCTAGCTTTGTCTTGCTATCTTTGTAGCTTTGCGTTTCAAGCTAGCTTGTTTTTCGTTGCTAGTTTGCTAGCTTGTTTATTTGCGTTGCTACATTGCTAGGCTTGCGTTGCTAGCTTGCTAGCTTTGCGTTGATAACTTGTTAGCTTTCCGTTGCTAGCTGGATAGTTTTGCGTTGCTAGCTTGCTAGCTTGCTAGCTTTGCGTTGATAACTTGTTAGCTTTTCGTTGCTAGCTGGATAGTTTTGCGTTGCTAGCTTGTTAGCTTTCCGTTGCTATCTTGCTACCTTAGCGTTGCTAGCTAGCCAGCTTTGCGTTGCTAGCTTGCCAGCTTATCTTTGCTAGCTTGCTTGTTTTGCTTGGGTATCTTGCTAGCTTTGCTTTGCTAGCTGGCTATCTTTCGTTGCTAGCTTGCTAGCTTTCCTTTGATAGCTTGCTAGCTTTGCGTTGCTTCCTAGCTAGTTTTGTGTTGCCAGCTTGCTAGATTTGCATCGCATGTTCCATGCTTTCTTTGCATATCTTGCTTCAATGTTTGTGTTGTTGCTTGCTAGCTTTGCGCTGCTTGTTTGCTAGGTTTGCGTTGCTAGTTTGCTAGCGTTGTTTGCTAGCTTGCCAGCTTTGCGTATGTAGCTTGGTAGCTGTGCGTTGTTACATTGCCAGCTATGCGTTGCTTGGTTCACAGCTTTGCGTTCCTAGCTTGCTAAATCTCAGTTGCTAGCTTGCTAGGTTCTTTCGATGGTATTTGCTAGCTGGCTGGTTGCTAGCTTTGCGTTGCAAACTTGCTAGCTTTGCGTTGTTAACTTGCTAGCTTTGCTTCGCTAGCTTGCTGGATTTTCGTTGCTATCGTTAATTTCCTAGCTTTTAGTTGCTAGCTTGCTAGCTTTGCGTTGGTAACTTGCTAGTTTCGCGTTCCTCTCTTGTTAGCTTTTCGTTGCTAGCTTGCTAGTTTTGAGTTCTAGTTTGCTAGCTTTGCAATGATAGCTTGCTATCTTTGCGTTGCTAGCTTCCGAGCTTCTCTTAGCTAGCTTGCTGGCTTTGAGTTGCTAGCTAGCTTGTTTTGCGTAGCTGTCTATGCGTTGTTAGCTTGGCAGCATTGCGTTGCTAGCTTGCCAGCTGTGCGTTGCTAGCTTGCTAACTTTGCATTCTTAGCTTGCTAGGTTTGCGTTGGTATCTTGCTAGCATTGAGCTGCTATCTAGCTAGCTTTGGTTGATAGCTTGCTAGCATTGCGATGCTAGTTGCTAGCTTTGGTTTGATAGCTTTCTAGCTTTGCCGTGCTAGCTTGTTAACTTTGCGTTGCTAGTTTGCTAGGTGTGCGTTGGTAGCTTGCTAGCTTTGCGTTGCAGGCTTGCTAGCTTTGCGTTGCTAGCTACATAGCTTTGTGATTATAGCTTGCTAGCTTTGCGTTGCTAGCTTGTTAGCTTTGCGTTGCTTGTTTATTTGCTTGCTTTGCGTATCTTGCTTGCTAGCTTTACGTGGCTAGCTTGCTAGCTTTGCGTTGCTAGCTTCCTATTTTCTTCCTTGCTAGTTTGCTTGCTTTGCGTTGCTTGTTTGATAGCTGCCAACTTGGCGTTGCAATCTGGCCAGCTGTGCTTTTCTAGCTTGCCAGCTTTGCGTTGCTAGCTTGCCAGTTTTGCTTTGCTAGCTTGCAAATTTTGCGTTGCTATCTTGAATGCTATGCGTTTATTGCTTGCTTGCTTGCTTTGCGTATTTTGCTTGCTAGCGTTGCGAATCCTGCTTGAAAACTTTGCGTTGCTAGCTTGCTAGATTTGCTTTGCAAGCTTGCTAGCTTGCTATATTTCGTTGCTAACTACCTGGTTTTGCTTTGCTAACTTGCTAGATATGCGTTGCTAGCTTGCTATCTTTGCGTTGCTAGCTTGTAGCATAGCGTTGCTACCTTGCTAGCTTTTCGTTGCTATCTTGCTAGCTTTGGGTTGCTAGCCTGCTATCTAGCCAGCTTTACGTTCCTATCTTACTAACTTTCCTTTACAATCTTGCTAGCTTTGCGGATCTAACTTGCTAGCTTTGCGTTGCTAGCTTGCTAGCTTTTCGTTGCTTGCTTTGCTTTCTTGCTTGTTAACTTTGCGATCCTAGCTTGCTAGTTTTGCGTTGGTATGTTGCTGGGTTTCGGTTACTAGCTTGGTAATTTTGCATTGCTAGCCTGTTATCTTTGCGTTTTTAGCTTGGTAGCATTGCATTATTACCTTGCTATCTTGGCGTTGCTAGCTTGCTAACATTGCGTTGCTAGCTTGCAAGTTTGCGTTGCTATTTTGCTAGATTGTTTAATTGCTTTGCTAGATTGGTAGCTTTGCGTTGCTATCATGCTAGCTTTGCGTTCCCAGCTTTGCTAGATTTGCGTTGCTAGCATGCTAGCTTGTCGTTGTTAGCTGGGTAGTTTTGCATTGCTAGCTTGCTAGCTTTGCGAATTTAGCTTTCTAGATTTTCGTTCCTAGCTTGCTAATTTTGCGTTGCTATCTAAGTTGATTTCCGTTGCTGGCTTGCTAGCTTTCCGTTCTAACTTGCTAGCTTTGCGTTGCTAGCTTACTAACTTTGCCTTGCTAGATTGCTAGCTTTGCGTTGCTAGCATGGTACCTTTACTTTGCTAGCTTCGTAGCTTTGTGATTCTAGCTTGATAGCTTTGGTTTGCTAGCTTGCTAGCTTTCCGTTGATAGTTTGCTAGCTTTGCTTGAATAGTTTGTTAGCTTTGATTTGCTAGCTGGCTAGCTTTGCGTTGCTAGCTTGCTAGCTTTGCTTTGCTTGCTTGCTTTGCGTTACTTGCTTGCTAGGTTTGCGTGGCAAGCTTGCTAGCTTTGCGTTGCTAGCTTGCAATCTATGCTTTTCTAGCTTGCTATCTTTGCGTTGCTAGTTTGCCAGATGTGCTTTGCTAGCTTGCCAGCTATGCATTCCTAGCTTGCCAGCTTTACTTTTTTAACTTGCTAACTTTGCATTGTTAACTTACTAGCTTTGCTTTGATAGCTTGCTAGATTTTGTGTTGCTAGCTTTCTAGCTTTGCGTTGCTATCTTGAAAGCTATGCGTTGAGTGCTTGCTTGCTTGATTTGCGTACTTTGCTTGCTTAGCATTTCGAAGCTAGCTTGCTAAGTTTAAGTTCTTATCTTGCTAGATTTGCGTTGCTAACTTTCTAGCTTTCCGTTGTTATCTTGCTATGTTTGCGTTGAAACTTGCAAGCTACTAACTTCCCAGCTTTGAGTTGCTAGCTTGCTAACTTTTCGTTGATAGCTTGCTAGCTTGATATATATTTGCGTTGCTAGCTTGTTAGCTAAGCGTTGCTACCTTGCTAACTTTACGTTGCTACCTTGCTAACTTTGTGTTTCTAACTTGCTACCTTTGATTTGCTAGCTTACTAGCCTTGCTTTGCTAGCTTGCTAACTTGCCAGGTTTGCGTTCCTATCTTGCTAGCTTTCCTTTGTTATCTTGGAACTTTGCGGTTCTAGCTTGCTAGCTTTTCGTTGCTAGCTTTTTCTAGTTTTGCGTTGCTTTCTTGCTTGCTATTCGTTTCTTGCTTGTTAGCCTTGCGTTCCTAGCTTGCTAGTTTTGCGATGCTAGCTTGATAGCTGTGCGTTGTATCATGTTAGCATTGCGTTGCTAGCTTGCTAGTTTTGCGTTGCTAGCTTGCTAGCTTGGCCTTGCTAGCTTAGTAGTTTCGTGTTCATAGCATGCAAGTTTTGATATTCTAGCTTGCTAGCTTTATTTTTCTAACTTGCTAGGTTTGCGTTGCTCGCTTGCTAGATTTGCGTTGCTAACTTGAAACATTGCATGATTTGAGTGCTACCTTACTAGCTTTGCTTTGCAAACTTGCTAGTTTTGCGTTGTAATCTTGCTAGCTTTGCCATGATAACTTTTGCTTTGCGTTGCTAGCTCGCTAGCTTTGCGTTACTAGCTTGGTAGCTTATTTATTTGCTTTGCTAGCTTGCTAGCTTTGCTTTGCTACCTTGGTAGCTTTGCGTTGCTAACATCCAAGCTTTACGTTATTAGATTGCTAGTTTTGCGTTGCAAGCTTGATAGCTTGCTCTATTTGTTTTGCTAGCTTGCTAGCTTTGCGTTCTAATTTGTTAGATTTGCATTGATAACTTGCTATTTTTGCTTTGATAGCTTGTTATGTTTGCCTTGGTAGCTTGCTAGCATTGGGTTGCTATCTTGCTAGCTTTGTGTTGCAAGCTTGATTGCATTGCGATGCTAGCTTTGCTTTGCTAGTTTGCTTGCTTTGCCGTGCTAGCTTCTTAACTTTGATTTGCTATGTTGCTAGCTGTGCGTTGGTAGCTTGCTAGAATTGCGTTGCTAGATTGCTAGTTTTGCGTTGCTAGCTTGCTAGATTTGCTTTGCTATCTTGCTAGCTTTGCGTTGTTGATTGCTAGATTTGCGTTTCTAACTTCCTAGCTTTGCGTTGCTAGCTTGCTAGATTTGCGTTGCTAGCTTGCTATATTTGCGTTGTTAGCTTGGTAGCTTAGCGTTGCAACCTTGCTAGCTTTGCGTTTCTATCTTGCTAGCTTTGAGTTGCTTGCTTGCTAGCTTGCTATCTAGCCAGCTTTGCGTTCCTATCTTGCTAACTTTCCTTTAATACCTTGCTAGATTTGCGGTTCTAACTTGCTAGCTTTGCGTTGCTAGCTTGCTAGTTTCTCGTTGCTTGCTTTGCTTTTCTTACTTGTTAACCTCGCGTTCCTAGCTTTCAAGCTTTGCGTTGGTAGATTGCTTGATTTGTGTTACTAGCTTGGTAGTTTGCGTTGCTAGATTGCTATCTTTACGTGTATAGTTTGCTAGCTTTGCATTATTATCTTGCTATCTTAGCCTTTGCTTGCTTGCTAGCATTGCGATACTAGCTTTCAAGTTTGCGTTGCTAGTTTTCTAGATTGCTTGATTTGCTTTACTAGATTGCTAGCTTTGCTTTGTTATCAAGCTAGCTTTACGTCTCTAGCTTGCTAGCTTGCTTTGCATTGATAGCTTGCTAGCTTGGCGTTGTTAGCAGGGTAGTTTTTCGTTGCTAGCTTGCTAGCTTTGCGAATTTAGCTTTCTAACTTTTCGTTGCTAGCTTCCTAGCTTTGTGTTGCAAGCTTCCTAGCTTTGCGTTGCTAGCTTGCTATCTTTGCCTATCTAGCTTGCTAGCTTTGCGTAGCTAGCTTGCTAACTTTGCGTTGATAACGTTCCGTTGCTAGCTTGCAAGCTTTTGTTTCTAACTTGCTGTCTATGCGTTGCTAGCTTGCCAGCTTTGCTTTGCTAGCTTGCTATTTTTGCTTTGCTAGCTTGCTAGTCTTGCGTTGGTAACTTGCTAGCATTGCGATGCTAGCTTGCTAGCTTTGCATTGCTAGCTTTCTAGTTTTGCCGTGTTAGCTTGTTAACTTTGGGTTGCTATGTTGCTAGCTGTGCGTTGGTAGCTTGCTAGCTTTGCGTTGCTAGCTTGCTATCTTTGTGTTGCTAGCTTGCTAGCTTTGAGATGCTATATTACTAGCTTTGATTTGCTTTCTTACTTGCTTGCTTTGCGTATTTTTCTTGACAGATTTGCGTGGCTAGCTTGCTAGCTTCGCGTAGTTAGCTTGCTATCTTTTTTTTGCTAGCTTGCTAGTTTTGCGTTGCTTGCTTGCTAGCTTGCCAGCTTTGCGTTGCTAGCTTGCCAGATTAGCTTCGATAGCTAGCCAGCTCTGCGTTGTTAGTTAACCAGCTTTGCGTTCCTAGCTTGCTAACTTTGCGTTGCTAACTTGCTAGCTTTGCGTTGATAGCTTGCTAGCTTTATGTA
Organism: Cryptotermes secundus; assembly: GCF_002891405.2. Lineage (NCBI taxonomy): Eukaryota > Metazoa > Arthropoda > Insecta > Blattodea > Kalotermitidae > Cryptotermes > Cryptotermes secundus. Next base: position 19,200 of record NW_019735570.1, on the reverse strand, counting down.
TCTAGCTTGCTAGCTCTGCGTTGCTATCTTGATATCTATGCGTTGATTGCTTGCTTGTTTGCTTTTCGTATTTTGCTTGCTAGCGTTGCCAAGTTATCTTGCTAACTTTGCGTTGCTAGCTTGCTAGATTTGCGTTGCTAGCTTGCTAAATTTGTGTTGCAAGCTTGCTAGCTTTGCATTGCTAGCTTGACAGATTTTCGTTGCAAACTTCCTAGCTTTGCGTTGCTATCTTTCTAGATTTGCTTTGATAGCTTGCTATATTTGCGTTGCTAGCTTAGTTGCTTAGCCTTTCTTCTTTTCTATCTTTGCGTTGCTAGCTTGCTATCTTTGAATTTCTAGCTTGCTAGCTTTGCGTTGCAAGCTTACTAGCTAGTCAGCTTTGCGTTCCTATCTTGCTAATTTTCCTTTACTATCTTGCTTGTTTTTCGGTTCTAGCTTGCTAGCTTTCCGTTGCTAGCTTGCTAGCTTTTCGTTGCTTGCTTGTTTGCCTTGTGTTTCTTGCTTGTTATCCTTGCGTTCCTAGCTTGCTTAGTTGGGATTACAACCTTGGTAGCTTTGGGTTCCTAGCTTGCTATCTCTGCGTTGTTAGCTTGCTAGGTTTGCGCTATTAACTTGCTACCTTGGCGTTGCTAACTTGCTAGCATTGCGTTGCTAGCTTGCAAGTTTTGCTTTGCTAATTTGCTAGATTTCTTGATTTGCGTTGCTAGATTGGTAGCATTGCGTTGCTATCTTGATAGCTTTGCGTTTATAGCTTCCTAGCTTTCCGTTGCTAGCTTTCTAGGTTGGATTTGCTAGCTTGGAAATTTTGCGTTGCTAGCTTGCTAGCATTGCGATTCTAGCTTCCTAGCTTTGCGTTGCCAGCTTGCTAATTTTGCGTTGCAGCTTGGTAGATATTCGTTGCTAGCTTGCTAGCTTTCCATTCTAACTTGCTAACTTTGACTTGCTAGCTTGCTAGTTTTGCGTTGCTATCTTGCTAGATTTTAGTTGCTTGCTTGCTTTCTTGCTTTGCGTATTTTGCTTGATAGCTTTGCGTGGCTAGCTTGCTAGCTTTGTTTTCTGGCTTGCAATCTTTGCCTTGCTATCGTGCTAGCTTTGCGTTGTTAACTTGCTAGCTTTGCATTGCAAGCTTCCTAGCTTTGCATTGCAAGCTTTCTTGCTTGGCGTTGCTAGCTTGTTAACTTTCCGTTGTAGCTTGCTAGATTTGCGTTGAACGCTTGCTAGCTTTGCGTTCCTAGCTTTGTTAGATGGCTAGATTTGCGTTGCTAGCTTCCTAGTTTTGCGTGGTTACCTTGAGAGCTTTGCGTTTGCTGCCTTGCTAGCTTTGCTTTTATAGCTTGGTAATTTTGCTTTGCTACCTTGCTAATTTTGCTTTTTAATCTTGCTAGCTTTGCGTATCTACCTTGCAAGCTTTGCGTTGCTCGCTTGCTAGTTTAGGTTTGCTAGCTTGAATGATTGCTTGATTTGCGTTGCTAGCTTACTAACTATGCGTTACAAACTTGCTAGATTTGCGTTGTTGTCTTGCTAGCTTTCCGTTGATAACTTCCTAGCTTGGCGTTGCTAGCTTGCTAGCTGTGCGTTGCTAGCTTGCTAGCTTGTTTATTTGCGTTGCAAGCTTGTTAGGTTTGCGTTACTATCTTGCTAGCTTTGCGATGCAAATTTTCTAGCTTTGCGTTGCTAATTTGCTAATTTTTGCGTTTCTAGATTGCAAGCTTACTAGTTTTGCCTTGTTAACTTGCAAGCTTTCTGTTGCTAACTTGCTAGCTTGCTAGATATGAGTTTCTGTCTTGCTAGCTTATCGTTGCTAGCTAGCCAAATCTGCGTTGCTAGCTTGCCAACTTTGCGTTGTAGCTTGCTAGCTTTGCTTGTATAGCTTGCTAGCTTTGCTTTCCTAGCTGGCTAGCTTTGCTTTGCTACCTTTCTAGCTTTGAGTTTCTAGCATGCTAGCTTTGCGTCGCATGCTTGCTTGCTTGCTCTGCATATTTTGCTTGCAAACTTTGCTTTGCCAGCTTGCTAGGTTTTCGTTGCTAGCTTGCTAACATTGCTTGCTACCTTGCCAGCTTTGCGTAGCTATCTTGCCAGCTCTGCGTTGTTAGCTTGCCAGCTTTACGTTGCTAGCTTGATAGCTTTGCGTTCTTAGCTTGCTAACTTTGCGTTGTTAACTTGCTAGCTTTTCGTTGGTAGCTTGCTATACTTGCGTTGCTAGCTTGGTAGATTTGCGTTGCTAGCTTGCTTGCTTTGCGTTGGTAACTTGCTAGCTTTCCGTTGCTAGGTTGATAATTTTGCGTTGTTAGCTACTAGAATTGCGTTGCTAATTTGATAGATTTGCGTTGCTACCATGCTAGTTTGCGTTGCTATATTGCTAGCTATGCGTTGCTTGTTTGCTTTAGGTTTCTTGCTTGCTAGCTTTGGGTTGATAGCTTGCTAGCTTTTCGTTTCTATCTTGCTAGTTTTGCGTTGTTAACTTCTTAAAACTTCGTTGCTAGCTTGCTAGTTTGCGTTGGAAACTTGCTAGTTTGCTTTGCTATCTTGGTAGCTTTGCGTTGCTAGCTTGCAAGATTTCCGTTCAGTTTTGTTAGCTTTGCAATGATTGCTGGCTATCTTTGCGTTGCTAGCTTCCTAGCTTTGCGTTGCTTGCTTCTTAGCTTTGCGTTGCTAGCTTGCTGTCTTTGCTTTGCTAGCTTGCTAGCTATGTCTTGCTAGCTTGTTAACTTGGAGTTGCTAGCTTTATAGCTTTGAGATTTTAGCTGGCTAGCTTTGCTTTGCTAGCTTGCTAGCTTTGTGTTACAAGCTTTCTAGTTTTGCAATGCTAGCTTGGTAGCTTTGCGTTGCTAGCCTGCTCTATTTGCTTTCCTAGCATGCTAGCTTTGCATTGCTTTCTGGCTTGCTTGCTTTGGTTATAATGCTTGGTAGCTTTGCGTTGCTAGCTTGCTAGCATGATTGGTGCTCGTTGCTAGCTTGCCAGCTGTGCTTTGCTAGATTGCCAGCTTTGCGTTGCTAGCTTGCTAGCTTTTCGTTGATAGCTTGCTAGCTTTTCTTTGATAGCTTTCTAGCTTGCTATATATGCGTTGCTAGCTTGGTAGATTAGCGTTGCTTCCTTGCTAGCTTTGCGTTACTAGTTTGCTAGCTTTGACTTGCTCGCTTGCTAGGATTGCCTTGCTAACTTGCTAAGTTTGCGTTTATAGTTTTCTAGCTTTCTTTTCAAGCTTGATAATTTTGCGTTGCATGCTTGCTTGCTTGCTTTGCATATCTTGTTTGCAAGCTTTGCGTTGTTATCTTTCTAGGTTTGCGCTGCTAGCTTGCTAGATCTGCGTTGTTAGCTTGCCAGCTTCGCGTTGCTAGCTTTCCAGCTTTGCGTTCCTAGCATGCTAACTTTGCGTTGCTATCTTGCTAGCTTTCGTTGGTAGCTTGCTAGATTTGCGTTGTTAGCTTGATAGGTTTGCGTTCCTAGTTTGCTAGCTTTCCGATTCTAGCTTGATAATTTTGCGTTGCTAGCTTTCTAGCTTTGCGTTGCTACCATTTTAGCTTTGCGTTGCTATCTTACTAGCTATGCGTTGCTGGTTTGCTTTGGGTTTCTTGCTTGCTAGCTTTGGATTGATAGCTTGTTATTTTTGCGTTGCTTTCTTGCTATATTTTCGTTGCTAACTTGCTAGTTTTTCTTTGCTCGCTTGTTAGATTTGCGTTGTTAACTTCCTAGTTTTGCGTTGCTAGCTTGCTTGTTTGCATTGCTATCTTGGTAGTTTGCTTTGTTAGCTTGCTAGATTTGCGTTCTAGTTTGCTAGCTTTGCAATGATAGCTTGCTATCTTTGCGTTGCTAGCTTCCTAGCTTTAAGTTGCTAGCTTGCTAGCATTGCGTTGCTATTTTGCTAGCTTTCCTTTGCTAGCTTTCCGTTTCTAGTTTCCTAGCTTTTCGTTGCTAGCTTCCTAGCTTTAAGTTGCTAGCTTGCTAGCATTGCCTTGCTATTTTGCTAGCTTTCCTTTGCTAGCTTTCCGTTGCTAGCTTCCTAGCTTTTCGTTGCTAGCTTGATGTGTTTGCGTTGCTACTTGGCAGCTCTGCGTTGGTAGCTTGCCAGCTTTGCGTTGCTAGCTTGCCAGCTGTGAGTTGCTAGCTGGCCAGCTTTGCTTTGCTAGCTTGCTAACTTTGCTTTGCTAGCTTGCTACGTTTGCGTTGGTAGGTTGATAGCATTGCTTTGCTATCATGCTATCTTTTCATTGCTAGCTTGCTAGCATTGCGATGCTAGCTGGATAGCTTTGCGTTGCTAGCTTGCTAGCTTGGCTTTGCTAGCTTGCTGCCTTTGCTTTGCTTGCTTGTTTGCGTATCTTGCTTGCTAACTTTGCGTGGTTAGCTTTCTAGCTTTGCATTGCTAACTTGCTATCTTTGCCTTGCTAGTTTGCTAGCTTTTCGTTGCTTGATTGCTAGATTGCCAGCTTTGCGTTGCTAGCTTGCCAGCTGTGTTTGATAGCTTGCCACCTTTGCGTTGCTAGCTTGGCTGCTTTGCGTTGTTAGCTTGCTAACTTTGAGTTGCTAACTTCCTAACTTTGCGTTGATATCTTGCTAGCTTTGTGTTGCTAGATTGCTAGCTTTGCGTTGCTATCTTGGTTACTATGCGTTGATTGCTTGCTTGCTTGCTTTGCGTATTTTACTTGCTGGCGTTGTGAAGCTAGCTTGCTAACTTTGCGTTCCTAGCTTCTTGGATTTGCGTTGCTAACTTGCTAGTTTTGCGTTGCAAACTTGCTTGCTTTGCGTTTCTAGCTTGGTAGCTTTGCGTTGCTCTCTACCTTGCTTTGCGTTGCTATCTTGCTAGATTTCCATTTATAGCTTGCTAGCTTGGTAGCTTAGCGTTGCTATATTGCCATTGATAGCTTGCTAGATTTGTGTTGCTAGCTTGCTAGCTTTGCGTTACTAACTTCATAGCTTTGAGTTTCTAGCTTGCTAGCTTTTCGTTGAGAGCTTGCCAGCTTGCTATATATGCGTTGCTCTCTTGGTAGATTAGCGTTGCTACTTTGCTAGCTTTCCGTTACTAGTTTGCTAGCTTTGACTTGCTGGCTTGCTATGTTTGCGTTGCTAACTTGCAAGTTTTGCGTCGCATACTTGCTTGCTTGCTTTGCATATCTTGTTTGCAAGCTTTTCGTTGCTAGCTTGCTAGGTTTGCGCAGCTAGCTTGCTAGTTCTGCGTTGTTAGCTTGCAATTTTTGCGTTGCTAGCTTTCCAGCTTTGCGTTCCTAGCTTGCTAAATTTGCGTTGCTAGCTTGCTAGCTTTGCTTTGCTAGCTTGCTAGCTTTGCGATATTAACTTCCTAGCTTTGCGTTGCTAGCTTGCTAGCTTTTTGTTAAAAGCTTGCTAGCTTGTTATATATGCGTTGCAAGCTTGGTAGATTAGCGTTGCTACCTTGCTAGCTTTGCGTTACTAGTTTGCTAGATTTGACTTGCTATCATGCTATGTTTGCGTTGCTAACTTGCTTGCTTGCTTGCTTTGCTTATCTTGTTTGCAAGCTTTGCTTTGCTAGCTTGCTAGGTTTGCGCTGCTAGCTTGCTAGCTCTGCGTTGTTAACTTGCCAGCTTTGCGTTGCTAGCTTTCCTGCTTTGCGTTCCTAGCTTCCTAACTTTGCGTTGCTCGCCTGCTAGCTTTTCGTTGGTAGCTTGCTAGCTTTGCGTTGCTAAATTGCTAGCTTTCCGTTTCTAGCTTGATAATTTTGCGTTGCTAGCTTGCTAGATGTGCGTTGCTACCATTTTATCTTTGCGTTGCTATCTTGCTAGCTATGCGTTGCTGGTTTGCATTGGGTTTCTTGCTTGCTAGCTTTGGATTGATAGCTTGCTATCTTTGCGTTGCTAGCTTGCTAGATTTTCGTTGCTAGCTTGCTAGTTTTTCGTTGCTCGCTTGCTAGATTTGCGTTGTTATCTTCCTAGATTTGCGTTGCTATCTTGCTAGCTTTGCGTTGGTAACTTCCTAGATTGCGTTGCTCTCTTGGTAGTTTGCGTTGCTAGCTTGCTAGCTTTACGTTATATGTTGCTAGCTTGCAATGATAGCTTGCTATCTTTGCGTTGCTAACTTCCTTGCTTTGCGTTGCTATCTTGCTAGCTTTGCTTTGCTAGCTTTCCTTTGCTAGCTTGCTAGCTTTTCGTTGCTATCTTGCTGTCTCTTCGTTGCTAGCTTGTCTTTGCGTTGCTAGCTTCCCAGCTGTGCGTTGCTAGCTTGCCAGCTTTGCTTTGCTAGCTTGCTAACTTGGCTTTGCTATCTTGCTAACTTTGCTTTGCTAGCTTGCTATGTTTGCGTTTGTAGTTTGATAGCATTGCTTTGCTATCATGCTAGCTTTGCGTTGCTAGCTTGCTAGATTTGCCGTGCTAGCTTCTTAAATTGCGTTGCTAGCTAGCTAGCTTTGCGTTGCTAGCTTCCTAGCTTTGCGATGCTAGCTTGAGAGCTTTGCGTTACTAGCTTGCTAATTTTGCGTTTCTAGCTTGCTAACATTGCTTTGCTTGCTTGTTTGCGTATCTTGCTTGCTAGCTTTGCGTGGTTAGCTTGCAAGTTTTGCATTGCTTACTTGCTTTCTTTGCCTTGCTAGCTTGCTAGCTTTGCTTTGCTTGACTGTGGCTTGAGAGCTTTGCGTTGCTAGCTTGCCAGCTGTGCTTTGATAACTTGACAGCTTTGAGTTGCTAGCTTACCAGCTATGCGTTGGTAGCTTTGCTTACTTTGCATTGCTAACTTGCTAAATTTGCGTTGAAATCTTGCTAGCTTTGTGTTGCTAGCTTGCTAGCTTTGCGTTGCTATCTTGATTGCTATACGTTGATTGCTTGCTTGCTTGCTTTGCGTATTTTGCTTTCTAGCGTTGTGAAGCTTTCTTGCTAATTTTGCTTTCCTAGCATCCTAGATTTGCGTTGCTAACTTGCTAGTTTTGCGTTGCAAGCTTGCTAGCTTTGCGTTGCTAGCTTGGTAGCTTTGCGTTCCTATCTTCCTAGCTTTGCGTTTCTAGCTTGCTAGCTTTTCGTTTATAGCTTGCTAGCTTGCTATATTTTCGTTGCTAGTTTGGTAGCTTAGTGTTGTTACCTTCCTAGCTTTCAGTTGCTAGCTTGATAGCCTTGCGTTGCTAGCTTGCTAGCTTTCCGTTCTAGCTTGCTAGCTTTGTGTTGCTAGCTGTCCAAATGTGCGTTGCTAGCTTGACAGCTTTCCGTTGATAGCTTGCCAGCTTTGTGTTGCTAGCTTGCTAGCTTTGCTTCGGTATCTTGCTAGCTTTGCTTTGGTAACTAGCCAGCTTTGCGTTGCTAGCTTGCTAGCTTTGCGTTTTTACCTAGCTAGCTTTGCGTTCCTATCTTGCTAGCTTTGCTTCGCATGCTTCCTTGCTTGTTTGCATATCATGCTAGCAAGATTTGCGTTCCTAGCTTGATAGCTTTGTATTGCTACCTTGCCAGCTGTGCGTTGTTAGCTTGCCATCTTTTCGTTGCTAGTTTGCTATAGTTGCGTTGGACCATGCTAGCTTTGCCTTGCTATCTTGCTAGATATTCTTTTCTTGCTTTCTTGCTTTGCTTTTCTTGCTAGCTACCTTTGCGTTGCTACCTTGCTAACTTTGCGTTGCTAGCTTTCTAGCTTAGCGTTGCTAGCTTGCTAGATTTTCTTTGTTGCTTGCTAGATTTGCGTTGCACACTTGCTAGCTTTGCGTTCCTAGCTTGTTTGATGGCTAGATTTGAGTTGCAAATTTGCTAGCTTTGCGTTGATATCTTACTAGATTTTCGTTGCTAGCTTGCTACATTTGCGTTACTAACTTGCTAGCTTTGCGTTGTTGACTTTCTTGTTTGAGTTGCTATCTTGTTAAATTTGCGTCTCTAGCTTGCTAGCTTTGCGTTGCTAGCTTTCTTGTTTTGCGTTGCAAGCTTGGTAGCTTTGCGTTTGCTAGCTTGCTAGATTTGAGTTCTAGCTTGCTAGCTTTGCAATGCTAGCTTGCTATCTTTACCTTGCTAGCTTGTTAGATTTGCGTTTCAAGCTTCCTTGCTTTGCGTTGCTAACTTGCTAGCTTTCCGTTGCTACCTTGCTAGCTTTTCATTCCTAGCTTACTAATTTTGCGTTGATAGCTTTCCGATGCTAGCTTTCTAGCTTCCTAGATTTTCATTGTTAGATTTGCTAGCTTTGCATTGCCAACTTGACAGCTCTGCGTTCCTACCTTGCCAGCTTTTATTTGCTAGCTTTCCAGCTTTTCTTTGGTAGCTTTCCAGCTTTTCTTTGCTAGCTTGCAAGCTTTGAGTTTCAAGCTTGCTAGATTTGCGTTGATAGCTTGCTAGCTTTGCGTTCTAAGCTTGCTAGCTTTGCGTTAATAGGTTGCTAGCTTTGCGTTGCTATTTTGCTAGGTTTGCGTTGCTATCTTAATAGCTTTGCGTAGCTTGTTTGCTTGCTTCCTTTGCGTATCTTGCATGCTAGCTTTCCGATGCAAGATTGTCTAGCTTAGCTTTCCTAGCTTGCTAGCTTTGCTTTGCTAGCTTTTTAATTTCTATCTGCTAGCTTGTAAGCTTGGCGTATCAAGCTTGCTTACTTTGCGTTGCTAGCTTGAAAGATTGCCTGATTTGCGTTGCTAACTTACTAGCTATGCGTTGCAAGCTTGCTAGGTTTGCGTAGTAGTCTTGTTAGCTTTGCGTTGAAAACTTACTTGCTTTGCGTTGCTAGCTTGCTAGCTTTGCGTAGCTAGCTTTCCAGCTTGTTTATTTGCGTTGCTAACTTGCTAGTTTTGCGTTGCTATCTTGCTAGCTTTACGTTGCTAACTTCCTAGCTTTGCGTTGTTAGCTTGCTAGTTTTGCGTTGCTAGCTTGCTAGCTTGGTGGATTTGCGTTGCTAGCTTGCTAGCTTTGCGTTTCTAGCTTGCTAGTTTTGCCTTGCTATCTTGCTAGCTTTCCGTTGCTAGCTTGCTAGATATTCGTTGCTCTCTTGCTAGCTTATCGTTGCTAGCTAGCCAGCTCTTCGTTGCTAACTTGCCAGCTTTGCCTTGCTAGCTTAGCTTGTGTAGCTTGCTAGTGTGCTTTCCTAGCTGTCTAGCTTTGTTTCCTAGCTTGCTAGCTTTCCTTTGATAGCTTTCTAGCTTTGCGATGTTACCTAGCTAACTTTGCGTTGCTAGCTTGCTAGCTTTGCGTCGCATGCTTGCTTGCTTGCTTTGCGTATATTCCTTGCAAGCTTTGCGTTGCTAGCTTGCTAGCTTTGCTAGCTATCTTGCCAGCTTTGCGTAGCTAGCTTGCCAGGTGTGCGTTATTAGCTTGCCAGCTTAGCGTTGCTAGCTATCCAGCATTGCGTTCCTAGCTTGCTAACTTTGCGTTGTTAACTTGCTAGCTTTTCGTTGGTAGCTTGCTAGGTTTTCGTTGGTAGCTTGCTGGATTTTTGCGTTGGTAACTTGCTAGTTTCGCGTTGCCAGCTTGCTTGCTTTGCGTTGCCTGATTGCTAGATTTCCTTTGCTACCTTGATAATTTTGCTTTGCTATGAACCGTGTCACGTTTCTTTCGGTGTAGGATCTTTGGTTTTACCGTCTCTCTCTCTCTGGCAACTACGTACGCTACGACGCGGAGCCGATCCCTTTCCCATCAAGTTCCTTGCGTAACCTAGAGGTCACGTGTTTCCCCTTCCCTCTTGTCCCGACACGAGCTACGTTTACAGACAAGTAGTTCTGTTGCCTTTTCCTCTTCGTCTTCGACCGAGAAGGTCGGTTTTGGGAGTTCGAAATTCAGTTTGGTTTTTGATTACGCATTATGCGTGGAAATTCTGTCTCGGCGCATTAACTGCTACAGGAAGAGAGAGAAGGCCCTGTCGAGCCGGCGTGGGGCTGGCTGGCTCGGGAGTTTGTGTATTTATTTATTTATT
>NW_019735570.1:8423-8570 GCF_002891405.2 Cryptotermes secundus | reverse complement strand
GGATAAGTGGAGAGCTTTGGAAGCTTACCTACCTCCTCAAGTACCAGATAAGTTGGCCCCGAGTATTGACGTCGCTGGCACTACTGCTGTTAAGATTTTTAGGGGGCGACATCCATACTCAGACTATTTACGCGCAGAATAATTTGC
>NW_019735570.1:2257-5929 GCF_002891405.2 Cryptotermes secundus | reverse complement strand
TTTTAATAATGTTCTTCTCTATTTGTTTTCCTTTTTCCGTTATTGGGTATGTGTTGAGTCTATTTATTAGGTAATTAATACCCGACAATTTGTGCTCGAATGGATGGCACGAACTGTTAGGTATTATGATGTCTGTTTGTGTGGGTTTCCTATATATTGTGAATTGCAAACTATCTTCATTGCGATATATTGTTATATCTAGAAAGTTAATTGATTCTTGTTGTTCTTTTTCAATGGTGAACAATGTTTTAGAACTGCCCTGTATTTGTGAGAGTGCCAGGAGTTACGTGACTTGTGATTGGTCACTGAGTGCCGCAATGCGGCAGGGGCATTTTGTTGGGATTGAATGTTTGTTTTATTTCAGCTCTGTTTTATGTATTATTTTGTAATCGGTGTTGTCAGAACATTATGATCGAGTTTCATCTTGGCAACCAGGCTATTTGCGACAGTTTTAACCATGTATTTTCGAGGCTATTGATCAGCCCAGGTCAGTGAACTTAAAAGGGTCGCAACCGTTACTTTGACTGCGGGCAAATTCTGAGTCATTCTTGACTGATGTTTATTTGATTTTTTCTACCAGCCCTTCAGGCGAAGCTGTAACATTTTCCTTGTCATATTTGTATGATTTACATTTCGACCCTTTTGTTGCAATATATTTTTATATATTTGAAAAGCCAGCTGGATTGTTATGATTTCTTGTACTCTGCTGAAATACTTGTAATGCCCAACGCCTATGCCAGCTAACCCTCTCGGTTCCTCCCTTGAGATCCCCTTCCATTTTTGGGGAGGCATTGGAACACCACGAGACAAACAGTAGATTGTGAGCTCCGGTTGTCTTCGAAGCGGCTCAACAATTGGTAGCAGAGCGTGGTTTTCTTCGAAGAGGAGGAAGTGGGGCTCAGCTAGCTACTAGATTTGCATTGCTAGCTTGATAGCATTGCGTTGCTACCATGCTAGCTTTGCGTTCCTATATTGCTAGCTATGCGTTGCTTGTTTACTTTGGGTTCCTTGCTTCCTAGCTTTGGGTTGATAGCGTGCTAGCTTTGCGTTTCTAGCTTGCTATCTTTTCGTTGCTAGCTTGCTAGCTTTTCGTTGCTAGCTTGCTAGCTTTGCGTTGTTAACATCCTAGATTTGTGTTGCTAGCTTGCTAGTTTTTGCGTTGCTATCTTGCTAGCTTTGCGTTGCTAGCTTCCCGTTGCTAACTTGCTAGCTTTTCGTTGCTAGCTTGCGGTCTTTGCGTTGCTAGTTTGGCAGTTTTGCGTTGGTAGCTTGCCAGCTGTGCGTTACTAGCTTGCCAGCTTTGCGTTGCTAGCTTTCCAACTTTGGTTTGCTAGCTTGTTAGTTTTGCGTTGGTAGTTTGCTAGCATTGCGTTGCTATCATGCTAGATTTGCCTTGCTATCTTGCTAGCATTGCGATGCTAGCTTGCTAGGTTGCTTTGCTAGCTTGCTACTCTTGCCGTGTTAGCTTGTTAACTTTGGTTGCTAGCTTGCTAGCATTGCGTTGGTAGCTTGATAGCTTTGGGTTGCTAGCTTCTAGCTTTGCGATGCTAGCTTGATAGCTTTGCTTTGCTACCTTGCTAGCTTTGCGTTGCTAGCTTGCTAGCTTTGCTTTGCTTGCTTGCTTTGCGTATCTTGCTTGCTAGCTTTGCGTGGCTAGCTTGCCAGTTTTGCCTTGATAGCCTGCTAGCTTTGCTTTGCTTGCTTGCTAGCTTGCCAGCTTTGCGTTTCTAGCTTGCCAGCTGTGCTTTGCTAGCTTGCCAAATTTGCGTTGCTAGCTTGCCAGCTTTGAGTTGCTAGCTTGCTAACTTTGAGTTGCTAACGTGCTAACTTTGCGTTGATATGTTGCTAGCTTTGTGTTGTTAGCTTGCTAGCTTTGCATTGCGATATTGATGGCTATGCGTTTGTTGCTTGCTTGCTTGCGTTGTTTATTTTGCTTGCTAGCGTTGCGAAGCTAGCTTGCTAACTTTGCGTTCCTAACTTACTAGATTTGCTTTGCTAGCTTTGCTAGTTTTTCGTTGCAAGCTTGCTAGCTTTGCGTTTCTAGCTTGCTAGCATTGCGTTACTAACTTCCTAGCTTAGCGTTGCTACCTTGCTAGCTTTATGTTGCTAGCTTGCTAGCTTTGGGTTGCTAGCTTGCTACCTTAGCGTTTATATCTTGCTAGCTTGCAAGATTTGCGTTTCTATCTAGCTAGATTTTATTTGCCATCCGGCAACTTTGAGGTTCTAGCTTTCTAGCTTTGCCTTGCTAGTTTGCTAGCTTTTCGTTGCTTGCTTGCTTGCTTTGCGTTTCTTGCTTGTTAGCCTTGCGTTCCTAGCTTGCTAGCTTTGCGTTGCTAGATTGCTAGGCTTGGGTTACTAGCTTGGTAACTTTGCGTTGCTAGCTTGCTAGCTTTGCGTTGCTAACTTCCAAGCTTTGCGTTGCAATCTTGCTAGTTTTGCGTTGCTAGCTTGCTAGTTTGCTGGATGTGAGTTGTTAGCATGCTAGCGTTGCGTTGCTAGCTTGCTAGTTTTGACTTGCTATATTGCTAGCTTTCCGTTGCTAGCTTGCTAGCTTGCTAGATATGCGTTGCTGTCTTCCTAGATTATCGTTGCTAGCTAGCCATCTTTGCGTTGCTTGCTTGCCAGGTTTGCGTTGCTAGCTTGCTAGCTTTTCCTGGGTAGCTTGCTAGCTTTGTTTTGCTATCTGGCTAGCTTTTCGTTTCTAGCTTGCTAGCTTTCCTTCGATAGCTTGCTAGCTTTGCGTTGCTATCTAGCTAGCTATGCGTTTCTAGCTTGCCAGCTTTGCGTCGCATGCTTGCTTCGTTTCTTTGCATATTTTGCTTGAAACTTTTTTTTGATATCTTGCTAGGTTTGAGCTGCTAGCTTGCTAGCTTTGCTTGCAATTTTGCCAGCTTTTAGTTGCTAGCTTGCCAGCTTTGCGTTCCTAGCTTGTTTACTTTGCTTTGCTAGCCTGCTAGCTTTTCGTTGGTAGCTTGATTGTTTTGCGTAGGTAGCTTGCTAGCATTGAATTGCTAGCTTGCTATTTTTCCCTTGTTAAATTGATAATTTTACTTTGCTAGCTTGCTAGATTTGCGTTGATATCTTGCTAGCAATACGTTTCTTTTTTGCTTTGGTTTCTTTGCTTGCAAGCTTCGCGTTGCTAGCTTGCTAGGTTTGCGCTGCTAGCTTTCTAGCCTTCTTTGTTAGCTTGCTAGCTTGCTAGATATGCGTTGCTTGCTTGCTTTGTTTATATGCATGCTAGCTTTGCGTGGCTAGCTTGCTAGCTTTGCGATGCTAGCTTGCTAGCATTGTCTTGTTAGATTGCTAGCATTTCGTTGCTTGCTTGTTAGCTTGCCAGATATGAGTTGCTAGCCTTCCAGCTGTGCTTTGCTATCTTGCCAGCTTTCCCTTGCTAGCTTGCCAGCTTTGCGTTGTTCTCTTGACAGATCTGCGTTGATTGCTTGCTTGCTTTGCGTATTTTTCTTGCTAGCGTTGCGAATTTAGCTTGCTAGTTTTGCGTTGCGAGCTTGCTACCTTTTCGTTGATAACTTCCCAAATTGCTTATTTGGCGTTGCTAGCTTTGTAGCTTAGCGTTGCTACGATGCTAGGTTTGAGTTGCTAGCTTGCTAGCTTTGAGTTTCTAGCTTGCTAGTTTGTCAGCTTTGCGTTCCTATCTTGCTAGCATTCCTTTGC
>NW_019735570.1:0-267 GCF_002891405.2 Cryptotermes secundus | reverse complement strand
GCTTGCTAGCTTTGCGTGGCTAGCTTGCTAGCTTTGCGTTGATAGCTTGCCAGCTTTGCATTGATAGCCTGCTAGCTTTGCTTTGCTTGCTTACTAGCTTGCCAGCTTTGCGTTTCTAGCTTGCCAGCTGTGCTTTGCTAGCTTGCCAAATTTGCGTTGCTAGCTTGCCAGCTTTGAGTTGCTAGCTTGCTAACTTTGAGTTGATAACGTGCTAACTTTGCATTGATATGTTGCTAGCTTTGTGTTGTTAGCTTGCTAGCTTTGCGT
>NW_019735569.1:22695-38005 GCF_002891405.2 Cryptotermes secundus | reverse complement strand
ACGCCAAGTAAGCAAGGTATGAACGCAAACCTATCAAGCTGGCAACGCTAAGCTAGCAAGCTAGCTACGCAAGGCTACCAAGCTAGCAAAATAAAGCTAGAAAGCTTGCAGAGCAAAGCAAGCAAGCTAGCAACGCAAAGCCAGCAAGCAAAATACGCAAATCTAGCAAGCTACCAACATGAAGCTAGCAAGCTAGAAACCCAAAGCTGGCTAGCTAGCAACGCAAAGCTATCAAGCTAGCAACGCAAAGCTACCAAGCTAGGAACGAAAAGCTACCAAGCTTGCAACGCAAAATTAGCAAGCTTGCAACGCAAAGCAAGCAAGCTAGCAACGCAAAGCTAACAAGCTAGCAACGCAAAGCAAGCAAGCTAGCAACGCAAAGCTAGCAAGATAGCAACGCAAATCTAGCAATATATCAAGCTACCAACTCAAAGCTAGCAAGCAAGCAACGCCAAGATAGCAAAGTAGCAACTCAANTAAGCTAGCAATCTATCAAGCTACCAACTCAAAGCTAGCAAGCTAGCAAAGCCAAGATAGCAAAGTAGCAACGCATGGCTAGCAAGCTAGCAACGAAATGGTAGCAAGCTAGCAACGCAAAGCTAAGAAGCTAGCAACGAAAGCTTGAAAGTAAGAAATGCAAAGCAAGCAAGCAACGCAAAGCTAGCAAGCTAGTAAAGCAAAGCTAGCAAGCTTGAAACGCAAAGCTAGCAAGCTAGCAACGCAAAGCTACCAAGCTAGCAACGTAAAAGTAGCAAGCTTGCAACGCAAAGCAAGCAAGCTTGCAACGGAAAGCTAACAAGGTAACAACGCAAAGCTAACGAGCTAGCAAAGCAAAGCTAGCCAGCTAGCAACGCAAAGCTAGTAAGCTAGCAACGCAAAGCTAGCAAGCTAGCAACGCAAAGCAATCAAGTTAGAAACGAAAATCTAGCAATCTATCAAGCTAGCAAGCTATCAACGAAAAGCTGGCAAGATAGCAACGCATAGTTGCAAGTTAGCAACCCACAGATAGAAAGCTAGCAACGAACGGCTGTCAAGATAACAACGCAAAAATGGCAGCCTAGCAACGAAAGCTAGCAACCTAGGAAGGCAAAGAGAGCAAGCTAGCAAAGCAAAGGTAGCAAGCTAGCAACGCAAAGCTAGCACGCTAGCAACGCAAAGCTGGCAAGCTACAAAAGCAAAACTAGCAAGCTAGCAACGCAAGCAAGCAAGCTAGAAACGCAAAGCTTACAAGCTAGAACGCAAAGCTACCAAGCTAGCAACGAAAAACTTGCAAGTTAGCAAGCAAAGCTAGCAAGTTAGCCACGCAAATCTAGAAAGATAGCAACGCAAAGCTAGAAAATTAGCAACGCAAATCTAGCAATCTAGCAAGCTAGGAACTTAAAGCTAGCAAGCTAGCAAAGATATCTAGCAAGCAAGAAACGCAAATCAAGCAAGCAAGCAAAGCAAATCTAGCAAGCTAACAACGTAAAGGTAGCAAGGTAGCAACGCAAATCTAGCAAACTAGCCACACAAATCTAGCAAGCTAGAAACCCAAAGCTGGCAAGCTAACAAAGCAAACCTGGCAAGATAGCATCGCTACTTTGGCAAGCTAGCAAAGCAAAGATAGCAAGCTAGCAACGCAAAATTAGCAATCTAGCAACGCAAAGATGGCAAGCTATTAAAGAAAACCTGGCAAGCTATCAACGCAAAGCGGACAAAATTGAAACGCAAATCAGGCAAGCTAGCAACGCAAAACTGGCCAGCTAGCAACACAAAGCTGGCAAGCTAGCAACGCAAAGCTAGCAAGCTAGCAACGCATATCTATCGAGCTAGCAAGCTAGCAACGGAAAGGTAGCAAGCTAGCAACGCAAATATAGCAAGCTAGAAACGCACAGCTAGCAAGCGAGCAACTCAAAGCTAAAAAATTAGCAACGAATATCCAGCAAGCTAGCAAGCTAGCAACGCAAAGCTAGCAAGCAAGATCGCAAAGATGAAAAGCTAGCAAACGCAAAGATACCAAGTTGGAAACGCAAAACTAGCAAGCTAGCAACGAAAAGCTAGCAAGCTAGAAACGCAAAGCAAGCAAGCTAGCAACGCAAAGATCTCAAGTTAGAAACGAAATGCTGGCAAATTAGCAACGAAATTTAGCAAGCTAGAAACGCAAGGCTAGCAAGCTAGCAACGCATATCTAGCATGATAGCAATCTAGTAATTGAAAACTAGCAAGCTAGCAACCCAAAGTTGGCAAGCTAGCAACGCAAGGCTGGCAAGCTAGCAGCGCAAATTTGGCAAGCTAGAAAGTCAAAGCTGGTAAGCTAGAAACGCAAAGCTGGCAAGCTGGCAACGCAACCCTGGCAAGATAGCAAAGCAAATCTAGCAAGCTAGAAAGCTAGCAACGGAAATCTGGCAAGCTAGCAAAGAAAAGCTAGCAAGCTAGCAACGCAAATCTAGCAAGCTAGCAACGCAAACCTAGCAAGCAAAATAAGCAAAGCTAGCAAGCTACCAACATGAAGCTAGCAAGCTAGAAACCCAAAGCTGGCTAGCTAGCAACGCAAAGCTGGCAAGATAGCAACGCACACCTGGCAAGATAGCAACGCACAGCTGGCAAGATAGCAACGCTAAGCTGGCATTCTAGCAAAAATCTAGCATGCTAGCAAAGCAAACCTAGCAAGCTAGCAACGCATAGCTAGAACGCTAGCAACGCTAAGCTAGCAATCTATCAAGCTACCAACTCAAAGCTAGCAAGCTAGCAAAGCCAAGATAGCAAAGTAGCAACGCATGGCTAGCAAGCTAGCAACGAAATGGTAGCAAGCTAGCAACGCAAAGCTAAGAAGCTAGCAACAAAATCTTGAAAGTAAGAAATGCAAAGCAAGCAAGCAACGCAAAGCTAGCAAGCTAGTAACGCAAAGCTAGCAAGCTAGCAAGCTAGTAACGCAAAGCTAGCAAGCTAGCAACGCAAAATTTGCAAGCTAGCAACGCATAGTTACCAAGATAGCAACGCAAAAGTAGCAAGCTTGCAATGCAAAGCAAGCAAGCTTGCAACGCAGAGCTAACAAGGTAACAACGCAAAATTAACGAGCTAGCAAAGCAAAGCTAGCCAGCTAGCAACGCAAAGCTAGCAAGCGAGCAACGCAAAGCTTGCAAGCTAGCAACGCAAAGCAATCAAGTTAGCAACGCAAATCTAGCAATCTATCAAGATACCAACTCAAAGCTAGCAAGCTAGAAACGCCAAGAGAGCAAAGTAGCAACGCAAGGGTAGCAAGCTAGCAACGCAAAGCTAAGAAGCTAGCAACAAAATCTTGAAAGTAAGAAATGCAAAGCAAGCAAGCAACGCAAAGCTAGCAAGCTAGTAACGCAAAGCTAGCAAGCTAGCAAGCTAGTAACGCAAAGCTAGCAAGCTAGCAACGCAAAATTTGCAAGCTAGCAACGCATAGTTACCAAGATAGCAACGCAAAAGTAGCAAGCTTGCAATGCAAAGCAAGCAAGCTTGCAACGCAGAGCTAACAAGGTAACAACGCAAAATTAACGAGCTAGCAAAGCAAAGCTAGCCAGCTAGCAACGCAAAGCTAGCAAGCGAGCAACGCAAAGCTTGCAAGCTAGCAACGCAAAGCAATCAAGTTAGCAACGCAAATCTAGCAATCTATCAAGATACCAACTCAAAGCTAGCAAGCTAGAAACGCCAAGAGAGCAAAGTAGCAACGCAAGGCTAGCAAGCTAGCAACGCAAAGCTAAGAAGCTAGCAACGCAATGATAGCAAACTAGCAACGAAAGCTTGCAAGTAAGAAACGCAAAACAAGCAAGCAACGCAAAGCTAGCCAGCTAGTAACGCAAAGCTAGCAAGCTAGCATTGCAAAGCAAACAAGCTAGCAACGCAAAGGTAACAAGGTAGCAAAGCAAAGGAAGCAAGCTAGCACCGCGAAACTAGAAAGCTAGCAATGCAAACCTGGCAAGCTAGCAACGCAAAGCTAGCAATCTAGAAACGCAAAGCTAGCAAGCTAGCAACGCAAAATAGCAAGCTAGCAACGCAAAGATAACAAGCTAGGGACGCAAATCTACCAAGCTAGCAACGCACATCTAGCAAGCTTGCAACGCAAAGCAAGCAAACTAGCAACGCAAAGCTAAAAATCTAGCAACGCAATGCTAACCAGCAAGCAACGCAAAGCTAGCAAGCTAGCACAGCAAAGCAAGCAAACTAGCAACGCAAAGCTAAAAATCTAGCAACGCAATGCTAACCAGCAAGCAACGCAAAGCTAGCAAGCTAGCTACGCTACGCTAGCAAGCTAGAAACGCAAAGCTAGCAAGTAACAACGCAAATCTAGCAGTCTATCAAGCTACCAAATCAAGGCCAGAACGCTAGCAACGCCAAGATAGCAAAGTAGCAACGCAAGGCTAGCAAGCCAGCAACGCAATGCTAAGAAGCTAGCAACGCAAAGCTAGCAAGCTAGCAACACAAAGCTGGCAAGCTAGAAACGCAAAGCTGGCAAGCTAGCAAACATAGCTGGAAAGCCAACAACGCAATGCTGGCAATCTAGAAACGCAAAGGTGGCAAGCAAGCAACGCAAACCTGGCAAGATAGCAACGCAAATATAGCAAGCTAGCAACGCAAAGCTAACAAGCTAGCAACGCAATGCTACCAAGCTAAAAACGCATAACTAGCAAGATAGCAACGAAAGCTTGCAAGCAATAAAAGCAAGGCAAAAAGCAGGCAAGCAACGCAATGCTAGCAAGCTAGTAACGCAAATCTAGCAAGCTAGCAAAGAAAAGCTGGCAAGCTACAAACGCAAACAAACAAGCTAGCAACGCAAATTTGGCAAGCTAGCAAAGCAAAGCTAGCATGATAGGAACGCTAAGCTAGCAAGCTAGCAAGGCAAGAGGGCAAGCTAGCAACGCAAAGGTAGCAAGCTAGAAACAAACCTAGCAAGCCAGGAACCAAAAGCTACCAAGCTTACAACGCAAGACTAGCAATCATAGCAAGGCAATGCTAGCAAGCTAGCAACACAAAGCTAGCAAGCTATCAACGCAAAGCTACCAAGCTAGCAACGCCAACCTAGCAAGCTAGGATGGCATAGCCAGCAAGTTAGCAAGAAAAAGTTATAAAGCTAGGAACGCATATCTAGCAAGTTAGCAAGAAAAAGTTATAAAGCTAGGAACGCATATCTAGCAATTAGCAAGCTAGCAAAGCAAAGCTAGCTAAATAGCAACGCAAAGCTAGCAAGGTAGCAACTCGAATTAGGCAAGGTAGCAACGCAAAGCTATAAACTGGCAACGCAAAACTAGCAAGTTGGAAACGAAAGGTTACCAAGCTAGGAACACAAAGCTAGCAAGCTAGCAACGCAAAGTGAGCAAGCAAGCAAGGCAAAGCTAGCAAGCTAGCAACGCAAAGCTAGCAAGCAACAAAGGCAAAGCTAGCAAGTTAACAACGCAAATCGAGCAAGCTAGGAACGCAAAGCTACCAAATAAGCAACGCAAAATTAGCAAGCTTTCAACGAAAAGCTAGCATGCTTGCAACGCAAAGCTAACAAGGTAACAACGCAAGCAACTCAGCTAGCAAAGCAAAGCTAGCAAGATAGCAAAACAAAACTACCAAGTTTGCAACGCAAATCTAGCAATCTATCAAGCTAGCAAGCTAGCAACGCAATGTTAGCAAGATAGCAACGCATAGTTGGCAAGCTAGCAACGCACAGCTGGCAAGCTAGCAACGAAAGGCTGTCAAGATAGAAACGCAAAGCTGGCATGTTGGCAAAACAATGCTAGCAAGCTAGCATCGCAAAGCTAGCAAGCTAATAAATTTAAGCTAGCAAGCTAGCAAGGCAAAGAGAGCAAGTTATCTACCAAAGGTAGCAGGCTAGCAACGCAAAGCTAGCACGATAACAACGAAAAGCTGGCAAGGTAGAAAAGCAAAATTAGCAAGCTAGCAACGCAAAGCAAGCAAGCTAGAAACGCAAAGCTTACAAGCTAGAAACGCAAAGCTACCAAGCTAGCAACGAAAAACCAGCAAGCCAGCAAGCAAAGCTAGCAAGATAGCCACGCAAATCTAGAAAGATAGCAACACAAAGCTAGCAAGTTAGCAACGCAAATCTAGCAAGCTAGCAACTCAAAGCTAGCAAGCTGGCAACTCATAGCTAGCAAGATAGCAACGAATTCTAGAAAGCAAGAAACGCAAATCAAGCAAGCAAGAAACGTAAAGCTAGCAAGCTAGCAAGGTAGCAACGCAAATCTAGCAAGCTAGCCACGCAAATCTAGCAGGCTATTAATTAACCCAAACTGGCAAGCTAACAAATCAAACCTGGCAAGATAGCAACGCAACGTTGGCAAGCTAGCAAAGCAATGATAGCAAGCAAGCAACGCAAAGCTAGCAATCTAGCAAAGCAAAGCTGGCAAGCTAGCAACGCAAAGCTGGCAAGCTTTCAAAGCAAAGCTGACAATATTGACACGCAAATCAGGCAAGCTAGCAACGCAAAACTGACAAGCTAGAAACACAAAGCTGGCAAGTTAGCAACGCAAAGTTAGCAAGCTAGCAACGCATATCTAACGAGCTAGGAAACTAGCAACAGAAAGCTAGCAACCTAGCAACGCAAATCTACCAAGCTAGCCACGCAGAGCTAGCAAGCTAGCAAATCAAAACTAAAAAATTAGCA
Organism: Cryptotermes secundus; assembly: GCF_002891405.2. Classification (NCBI taxonomy): domain Eukaryota; kingdom Metazoa; phylum Arthropoda; class Insecta; order Blattodea; family Kalotermitidae; genus Cryptotermes; species Cryptotermes secundus. The sequence goes on along the minus strand of NW_019735569.1, from coordinate 31,389 downwards.
ACGCAAACCCAGCAAGCAAGCAAGCTAGCAACGCAAAGCTAACAAGAAAAATACGCAAAGCTAGCAAGCTACCAATGTAAAGATAGAAAGCTAGAAACGCAAAGCTGGCAAGCTAGCAACGCAAAGCTGGCAAACTATCAAAGCATAGCTGGCAAGCTAGCAACGCACAGCTGGCAAGATAGCAGGTCTAAGCAGGCATTCTAGCAACAAAATTGTAGCATGCTAGCAAAGCAAACCTAGAATGCTAGCAACGCATAGCTAGCACGCTAGAAACGCTAAGCTAGCAATCTAGCAAGGCAAAGATAGCAAGCTAGCATCGCAAAGCTAGCAAGATAGCAACACAGAGCTATATAGCTAGCAACGCATATCTAGCAATCCAGCAAGCTAGCAACGCCAAGTAAGCAAGGTAGGAACGCAAACCTATCAAGCTGGCAACGCAAAGCTAGCAAGTTAGCTACGCAAGGCTACCAAGCTAGCAAAACATAGCTAGCAATTTTGCAGGGCAAAGCAAGCAAGATAGCAAAGCAAAGCTAACAAGCTAGCAACGCAAATTTAGCAATCTATCAAGTTACCAATTCAAAGCTAGCAAGCTAGCAACGCAAAGTAACAAGCAAGATAAGCAGAGTTAGCAAGTCAGCAAAATAAAGCTAGCAAGGTAGCAAAGTAAATGTAGAAAGCTAGCAACGCAATGTTACCAAGCTAGGAACGCAAAGCTTAAAAGCTTGCAACGCAAAGCAAGTAAGCTAGCAACGCAAAGCTAGCAAGCTAGCAACGCAAAGCTAAGAAGCTAGCAGCGCAAAGCAAGCAAGCTAGCAACGAAAGCTAGCAAGTAATAAATTCAAAGCAAGCAAGCAACGCAAAGCTAGCAAGCGAGTATCGCAAAGCTAGCAAGCTAAGAACGCAAAGCTAGCAAGCTAGATACGCAAAGCTAGCAAGCTACCAACGCAATCCTGGCATGCTAGCAACGCAAAGAATCAAGCTAGCAACGCAAAGCTGGCAAGCTAGCAAAGCAAAGCTAGCACAAACAATCAAGCTAGCAACGCAAAGCTAGCAAGCTAGATACGCAAAGCTAGCAAGCTAGATACGCAAAGCTAGCAAGCTAGATACGCAAAGCTAGCAAGCTAGATACGCAAAGCTAGCAAGCTAGATACGCAAAGCTAGCAAGCTAGATACGCAAAGCTAGCAAGCTAGATACGCAAAGCTAGCAAGCTAAGAACGCAAAGCTAGCAAGCTTAAAACGCAAAATTAGCAAAGCTAGGAAAGCAATGCTAGCAAGATAGCAACGCAAATCTTCCAAGGTAGCAACGCTAACCTAGCAAGCTAGGATCGCATAGCTAGCAAGCTAGAAACACAAAGCTAGCAAGATAGCAAGACAAAGTTATAAAGCTAGCAACGCATATCTAGCAATTAGCAAGCTAGCAACGCAAAGCTAGCTAGATAGCAACGCACAGCTAGCAAGCTAGCAACGCCAAGTAAGCAAGGTAGCAACGCAAACCTATAAAGCTGGCATCGAAAAGCTAGCAAGCTGGCAACGCAAGGTTAACAAGCTAGCAACACAAAGCTAGCAAGCTAGCAACGCAAAGCTAGCAAGCTAGAAACGCATAGCTAGCAAGCAACAAACGCAAAGCTAGCAAGTAAGCAACGCTAAGGTAGCAAGCTAGGAACGCAAAGCTTCCAAGCAAGCAACGCAAAATTAGAAAGCTTGTAACGCAAGCAAGCAAGCTTGCAACGCCAAGCTAACAGGCTAGCAACGCGAAACTACCAAGCTAGCAACGCAAAGCTAGGAATCTAGCAACGCAAAGCTAGCAAATTAGCAACGCAAATCTATCAATCCATCAAGCTAGCAACTCAAAGATAGCTACCTAGCAAAGCCAAGTTAGCAAAGTAGCAACGCAAGGCTAGCAAGATAGCAATGCAAAGCTAGCAAGCTAGCAACGAAAAGCTAGCAAGCTAGCCACGAAATCTTGCAAGCAAGAAACGCAAAGCAAGCAACGCAAAGCTAGCAAACTAGCAACGAAAAGCTAGCAAGCTAGCCACGAAATCTTGCAAGCAAGAAACGCAAAGCAAGCAACGCAAAGCTAGCAAACTAGCAACGAAAAGCTAGCAAGAAAGCAACGCAAAGCTGGCAAGCTAGAAACGCAAACCTGGCAAGCTAGCAACGAAAAGCTGGCAAGCTAGGAACTCAAATCTAGCAAGTTAGCAACGCAAAGATACCAAGCTAGAAACGCCAAGCTAGCAAGCTAGCATCGCAAAGCTAGCAAAATATAAACGCTAAGCTAGCAAGATAGCAACACAAAGCTATCAAGCTAGCAACGTATATCTAGCAATCTTGCAAGCTAGCAACGCAAATCTAGCTAGATAGCAACACATAGCTTGCAAGATAGCAACGCCAACAAGCAAGGTAGCATCGCAAACCTATCAAGCTGGAAACACAAAACTAGCAAGCTAGCAACGCAAGGCTACCAACCTAGCAACACAAAACTAGCAAGCTAGCAACGCAAAGCTAAGAAGATAGCAACGCAAAGCTGGCAAGCTATAAACGCCAAACTGGCAAGCAAGCAACTCAAAGTTTTCAAGCTAGCAAACCAAAGCTAGCAAAATAGCAAAGCAACGATAGCAATCTAGAAACATAAAGCTTGCAAGCTAACAACACAAAGCTAGCAAGCTAACAACGCAAAGCTGGCAAGCTAGCAACGCACAGCTGGAAAGCTAAGAACGCAAAGCTGTCAATTTAGAAACTCAAAGCAGGCAAGCTAGCAACTCAAAACTAGCAAGATAGCAAAGCAAAACTATCAAGCAAGCAACGCATATCTAGCAATCTAGCAAACTAGCAACGCAAAGTTATCTAGCTTGCATCGCAAAGTTGAAGGTAGCAACGGCAACCTAGCAAGGTAGCAAAGGCAAACCTATAAAGCTGGCAACGCAACGCTAGCAAGCTAGCAAAGCAAGGCTACCAAGCTAGCAACGCCAAGCTAGCAAACAAGAAATACAAAGCAAGCAAGAAAGCAACGCAAAATTAGCAAGCTAGCAACGCAAACCTAGCAAGATAGCAACGCAAATTTAGCAAGATAGCAACGGAAAGCTAGCAAGGTAGCAACGCAAAGCAAGAAAGCTAGTATCGAAAATCTATCAAGCTAGCAACGCAAAGCTGGCAAGCTAACAACGCAACGCTGGCAATCTAGAAACGCAAAGCTGGTAAGCTAGAATTGCAAACCTGGCAAGCAAGCAAGGCAAAGCTGGCAAGCTAGCAAACCAAAGCTAGCAAGGTAGCTAAGCAAAGCTAGCAATATAGCAACGCAATACTAGCAAGCTAACAACAGAAATCTAGTAAGCTAGCAACGCATATCTAGCAAGCTAGCAAACCAGCGAGGGAAAGTTAGCAAGCTAGCAACGCAAAGCTGGCAAGATAGCAACGCATAGCTGGAAATCTAACAACGCAAAGCTGGCAATTTAAAAACGCAACGCAGGCAAGCTATCAACTCAAAGCTGGCTCGCTAGCAACGCAAAACGGCAAGATAACAACGCAAACCTACAAGCTAGCAACGCAATTCTAGCAAAATAGCAACGCAAAGCTATCAAGCAAGCAAAGCATATCGAGCAATCTAGCAAGTTAGCATCGCAAAGCTAGCAAGCTACCAACGCCAATCTAGCAAGATAGCAAATGCAAACTTATCAAGCTGGCAACGAAACGCTAGCAAGCTAGCAAAGCAAGGCTACCAAGCTAGCAACGCAAAGCTAGCAAGCTAGCAAAGCCAATTAACAAACTAGCAAAACAAAGCTACCAAATTAGCAACAATAAACTAGCAAGTTAACAATGCAAAGCAAGCAAGCAACGCAAAGCTAACAAGCTAGCAACGCAAAGCTACCAAGCTAGCAACGAAAAACTAGCAAGCTAGTAACGCAATATTAGCAAGATAACCACGCAAATCTAGCAAGACAGCAACGCAAAGCTAGCAAGTTAGCAAAGCAAATCTAGCAATTTAGCAAAGTAGCAAATCAAAGCTAGCAAGCTAGGAACGAAATCTAGCAAGCAAGACACGCAAATCAAGCAGGAAAGCAACGCAAAACTAGCAAGATAGCAACGCATTGCTAGCAAGATGGCAACGTAAAGCTAGCAAGGTAGCAACGCAAATCAAGAAAGCTAGCCACGCAAATCTAGGAAGCTAGCGACGCATAGCTGGCAAGCTTACAACGCACACCTGGCAAGCTAGCAACGCAAAGTTGGCAAGCTAGAAAAGCAAAGCTAGCAAACAAGCAACGCAAAGCTAGCAAGCAAGCTACGGAAAACTAGCAAGTTAGCAACGCAAAGCTAGGAAGTTAGCAGCTCAAATCTATCAAGCTAGCAACTTGTTTGTTTGCTAGATTAACTTTGGTAACTTGCTAGTTTTGCGTTGCTAGCTTGCTAGCCTTGCGTTGCTACATTGCTAGCTTGCCTTTCATAGCTTGCTAGCTATGCGTTGCTAGCTAGCCAGCTTTGCGTTGCTAGCTTGGTAGATTGCTAGATATTCTTTGCTAGCTTGACAGCTTTGCGTTGCTATCTTGCTAGTATTGCGTTGCTGGGTGGCCAGGTTTATGTTGCTAGCTTGCTAGCTTGCTAGTTTTGCATTGCTAGCTTGCTAGCTTTTGCGTTGCTAGCTTGCGAGCTTTGCGTTTTAAGATTGCTAGCTTTCCGTTGCTAGCTTGCTAGCTTGTTAAGTATGCGTGGCTAGCTAGCTAGCTTTCCGTTGCTAGCGTGCCAGCTTTGCGTTGCTAGTTTGCCTGCTTTGCATTTGTAGATTGCCAGGTTTGCGTTGTTAACTTTCCAGCTATGTGTTGCTAACTTGCTAGATTTGCGATGCTAACTTGCCAGCGTTGCCTTCCTAGCTTTCTAGCTTTCCGTTGCTAGCTTGTTAACTTGCTAGATATGAGTTGCTAGCTTGCTTGTTTGCGTTGCTAGATTGCTAGCTTTGCGTTTCTTGCTTGGGAGCTTTGCATAGTTTGCTTCCATGCTTTGCGTTTCTTGCTTGCTAGTTTGCGTGGCTAGCTGGCTAGCTTTGCTTTACTAGCTTGCTAGCTTCGGGTTGCAAGCTTGGTAACCTTGCGTTGCTAACTTGCTATTTTGCGTTTCCAGTTTGATAGGTTTGCGTTGCTACCTTGCTAGCTTGGCGTTGCTATCTTGCCTACTTTGCGTCGATAGCCTGCTAGCTTGCTAGATATGCGTTGCTAGCTTGCCAGCGTAGCGTTGATAGCTTGAAAACTTTGCGTTGCAAGCTTGCCAGCTTTGCGTTCCTAGCTTGCTAGATTTGCCCGTCTAGCTTGCTAGCTTTTGTTGCTAACTTGCTAGATTTCCGTTGATATCTTGCTAGCTTTGCGTTGTTAGCTTGCTAGCTTTGCGTTCCTTGATTGCTTGCTTTGCGTTTCTTGCTTGCTAGCTTTGCGTTTCTAGCTTGCTACCTTTGCGTTGCTAGCTTGCTAGCTTTGCGTTGCTAACATGCTAGCTTTGCGTTGCTTATTTGCTTGCTTTGCGTTTATTGCTTGCAAGTTTTCATTCTTAGCTTTCAAACTTTGCGTTGCTAGCTTGCTAGCTTTGCGTTCCATGCTTGCTAGCATTGCTTTGCTCACTTGTTAGCGTTTCGTTCCTAGGTTGGTAGCTTTGCGTTTCTACCTTGCTAGCTTGGCAATGCTTGATGCAAACTTTGAGATGCTAGCTTGCTAGATTGTTAGATTTGGGTTGCTAACTTCCTAGCTTGGCGTTGCTATCTTGCTAGCTTTGAGTTGCTAGCTTGTTAGCTTCGCGTTGCTAGCTTGGCTGCTTTGCGTTGCTAGCTTGCTAGTTTTGCGTTGTTAGCTTGGTAATTTTTCGTTGCTAGCTTGGTATTTTTGCGTTGCCAGCTAGCTAGCTATGCGTTCTTGCTAGTTTTTTGCGTTGCTAGCTCGCTATCTTTGCGTTGCTAGCTTGCTAGTTTTGCGTTGTTAGCTTGGTAATTTTTCGTTGCTAGCTTGGTATTTTTGCGTTGCCAGCTAGCTAGCTATGCGTTCTTGCTAGTTTTTTGCGTTGCTAGTTTTAGCTTTCCAGCATGGCGTTGCAAGCTTGCCAGCTTGGCTTTGCTATTTTAACAGCTTTGCGTTTCTAGATTGCCGGGGTTGCATTTCTAGCTTGTCACCTTTTCGTTGCTAACATGCTAGATTTCCGTTTCTAACTTGTCAGCTATACGTTTCTACCTTGCTAGCTTTCCGTTGCTAGGTTGCCTGCTTTCGTTGCTAGCTTGCTAGCTTTGCGTTGCTAGCTTGCTAAATATGCGTTGCTAGCTTGCCAGCTTTGGGTTGCTAGCTTGCCAGCTTTGCGTTTCTAGCTTGCCAGTTTGCGGTACTAGCATGCCAGCTATGCGTTGCTAACTTTCTAGCTTTCCGTTGCTAGCTTGCTAGCTTTGCGTTGCTAGCTTGCTAGCTTTGCGTTGCTTACTTGCTTGATTTGCGTTTCTTTCATGCTATCTTTGCGTTGCTAGCTTGGTATTTTTGCATTGCTAGCTTCTAGCTTTGCGTTGCTAGCTTGCTAGCTTGCTATATATGCGTTGCTAACTTGCCAGCTTAGCGTTGCGACCTTGGCAAATTTGCGTTGCTAGCTTGCCAGCTTTGCGTTGCTAGCTTGCAAGATTTGCGTTGCTAGCTTTCTTGCTTTGCGTTGGTTGCTTCTTTGCTTTCTTTGCTTGCTAGCTTGCTTTGCCTTTCTTGCTGGCTAGATTTGCGTGGCTATCTTGCTAGCTTTCCTTTCTAGCTTGCTAGCTTTTCGTTGCTTGCTTGCTTGCTTCGCGTTTCTTGTTTGTTACCTTTGCGTTGCTAGCTTGCTAGCTTTACGTTGCTAGCTTGCTTGTTTTTTCATTGCTAGCTTGGTAGCCTTGCGTTGCTAACTTGCCAGTTTGCGTTGCAAGCTTGATAGGTTTGCGTTGCTACCTTGCTAGCTTGGCGTAGCTAGCTTGCTAGCTTTCCTTTGCTAGCTTGCTAGCTTTGCGATGCTAGATAGCTAACTTTGCGTTGCTAGCTTTATAGCTTTATGTTGCTTACTTGCTTGCTTTGCGTTTCTTGCTTGCTAGCTTTGCGTTGTTAGCTTGCTAGATTTGCGTGGCTAGCTGGCTAGCTTTGCTTTTTAACTTGCTAGCTTTAATTTGCTAGTTTGGTAGATTTGCCTTGCAAGCTTGCTACCTTTGCGTTGCCAGCTTCAGGGTTTGCGTTGTTACATTGCTAGCTTGACGTTGCTAGCTTGCTAGCTATGCGCTGCTTGCTAGCAAGATTAGCGTTGATAGCTTGCTAGATTGCTAGATGTGCGTTGCTAGCTTGAGTGTTTTGCGTTGCTATTTTTCTAGCTTTGCGTTGCTAGCTTGTCAGCTATGCGTTGCTAGCTTGCTAGCTTGGCGTTCCTAGCTTTCTAGCTTTTCGTTCAAGCTTGCTAGCTTTGCGTTGCTAGCTTGCTAACTTGCTAACATTGTGTTGCTTGATTGCTTGCTTTGCGTTTATTGCTTGCAAATTTTCGTTCCTAGCTTGTAAGATTTGCGTTGCTAGCTTGCTATCTTTGTGTTGCTTGCTTTTTTGCGTTCCTTACTTACTAGCTTACGTTGCTAGCTTGCTAGATATGCTTTGCTACCTTGCTACCTTTGCGTTTCAAGCTTGCTAGCATTGCTTTGCTAGCTTGCTAGCTTTGCGTTCTNTTTGCTAGCTTGCTAGCTTTGCGTTGCTTGCTTTCTTGCTTTGCGTTTCTTCCTTGCTAGCTATTCGTTGTTAGCTTGCTAGATTTGGGTGGCTATCTTGCTAGCTTTCAGTGGCTAGCTTGCTAGCTTTTCGTTGCTATCTTGCTAGCTTTGCGTTGCTAGCTTTAAAACGTTGCGTTTCTAGCTTGTTAACTTTGCGTTGTTACCTTGGCTGATTTGCTTTGCTACCTTGATACATTTGCGTTGCTAGCTTGGTAGCTTTGCCTGGCTTGTTTGGTATATTTGCGTTCCCAGCTTGATAGATTTACGTTCTCGCTTGCTTACTTTGCGTTGCTAGCAAGCTATCTTTGCGTTTCTAGCTTGCTAGCTTTGCGTTGCTAGCTTGGTATGTTCCCGTTGCATGCTTGCTAGGTATGCCTTGCTAGCTTGCCAGCATTGCGTTGCTAGCGTTCAACATTTGCGTTCAGTTTGCGTTGCTAGCTAGCCAGCTTTGCGTTGCTAGCTTGCAGAATTGGCGTGGCAGGCTTGTTAGCTTTGCGTTGCTACCTTGCTAACTTTCCATTCCTAGCTTGATAGCTTTGCTTTGCTAGCTTGTTGGATTTGCGTTGATAGCTTGCTAGCGTTGCGTTGCTAGCTTGATAGTATTGCGTTGTAGCTTGGTAGCATTGCGTTGTTTTCTGGCCAATGTGCGTTGCCAGATTGATAGGTTTGCGTTGCTAACTTCCTACCTGGAGTTGCTAGCTTGCTAGCTTTGCGATGCTAGATAGCTAGCTTTGCGTTGCTAGCTTGCTAGCTTCGCGTTGCTAACTTTCTAGCTTTATGTTGCTTGCTTCCTCGATTTGCGTTTCTTGCTTGCTAGCTCTGCTTTCTTAGCTTGCTAGATTTGCGTGGCTAGCTTGCTACCTTTGCGTTTCTAGCTTGCTAGCCTTAAGTTGCTAGCTTGGTAGATATGCGTTGCAAGCTTACTTACTTTTCTTTGCCAGCTTGATAGGTTTGCGTTTTTACATTACTG
>NW_019735569.1:0-21248 GCF_002891405.2 Cryptotermes secundus | reverse complement strand
TTTGCGTTGCAAGTTTGCTTGATTTGCGCTGCTAGCTTGCTAGCTTTGCGTTGATAGCTTGATAATTTTGCGTTGATAGCTTGATAGCTTTGCGATGCTAGCTTGCTATCTTTCCGTTCTAGCTTCCTTGCTTTGCGTTGCTAGCTTGCTATTTTTGCGTTGTTAGTTTGTTAGCTTTGCGTTGCTAGCTTGCTATCCTTGCGTTGCTAGCTAGCTAGCTTTGCGTTGCTAGCTTGCTATCTTTCTGTTGCTAGCTCGCTAGATTTGCGTTGCTAGCTTTCCAGCTTTGGGTTGCTGGCTTGCCAGCTTTGCGATGCTATCTAGCGTTGCTAGCTTGAAAATTTTGAGTTGTAATCATGGTAGATCTGCGTTCTAGCTTGCTACCTTAGCGTTGCTAGCTTGCTATTTTTGCCTTGCTAACTTGCTAGAATTTCTTTGCTTTCATGCTAGCTTTGCGTTGCTACGTTGCCAGCTTTGAGTTGCTATCAAAGCAGCTCTGCGTTTCTAGCTTGCCAGCCGTGCGTTGCTAGCTTTCCAGCGCTGAGTTGCTAGCTGGACATCTTTGCGTTGTGTGTTGGGTAGCTTTGCGTTGGTTGCTTGCTAGCTTTGCGTTGCTAGCTTGCTATCTATGCTTTGCTAACTTGCTAGAATTGCGTTGCTAGCTTGCTAGCTTTGTGTTGCTTCCTTGCTAGCTTGGCGTTTATAGCTTGCAAACTTTGTGTTGCTACCTTGCTAGATTGCTAGATTTGCGTTTCTAACTTGCTAGTTTTCGTTGCTATCTTGTTAGCTTTGCGTTGCTAACTTGCTAGATATGCGTTCCTAGCTTGCTAGCATTGCGTTGCTATCTTGCCAGCTTTGGGTTGTTATCTTGCCAGCTTTGCATTCCTAGCTTGCCAATTTGCGTTGCTAGCTTGCCATCTTTGGTTTATTCGCTTGCTAGCTTTGCGTTGCTAGATTGCAAGCTTTTTAGATATGCGTTGCTAGCTTGTTAGTTTTGCGTTTCTAGCTTCCCAGATTTGCGTTGCTATCATGCCAGCTTTGCGTTACTAGCTTGCCTGATTTGCGTTTCTAGAATACCAGCTTTGTGTTGTTAGCTTTCCAGCTATGCGTTGCTAGCATGCCAAATTTGCGTTGCTAGCTTTACCAGCTTTGCTTTGCTAGCTTGCTAGCTTTCCGTTGCTATCTTGCTAGCAATGCGTTGATAGTTTTCTAGCTTTGCGTCGCTAGATTGCTAGATTTTTCTTTGCTAGATTGCTAGCTTTGCGTTGCTAGTTTACCAAGTTTGCGTTGCTAGTTTGCCACGTGTGCGATTCTAGCTTGTCAGATTTTAATTGCTAACATGTTAGATTTGCGTGTCGATCTTGCTTGCTTTACATTGTTTACTTACTAGCTTTCCATTGCTAGCTTGCTAGATTTGCGTTGCTAGCTTGCTGGCTTGGCTTTGCCAGTTTCCTAGCTTTACGTTGCTAGCTTGCTAGCTTTGCGTTTCTAGCTTGCTAGCTTTGCGTTGCTAGCTTGCTGGCTTGGCTTTGAGAGCTTCCTAGACTTACGTTGCAAGCTTGCTAGCTTTGCGTTGCTACCTTGCTGACTTTGCGTTGCTAGCTTGGTAGCTTTGCGTTGCTAACTTCCTATCATTGCGTTGCTAGCATTGCGTTGCAAGTTTACTATCTTTGCATTGATAGCTTGCTAGCCTTGAGTTGCTATTTTGCTAGCTTTGCGTTGCTAGCTTGCTAGCTTGTTAGATATGCGTTGCTAGCTTGCTAGGTTTCCGTTGATAGCTTGCCAGGTTCGTGTTGCTATATTGCCAGCTTTGCGTTGCTAGCTTGCATGCTTTGGTTTTCTAGATTTCCAGGTTTGCCTTGTTAGCTTTCCAGCTAAGTTTTCCTAGCTTGCCAGCATTGCTTTGCTAACTTGCCAGCTTTGCGGTGCTATCTTGCTAACTTTCCGTCGCTAGCTTGCTAGATATGCATTGCTAGCTTGCTAGTTTGCGTTTCTAGCTTTCTAGCATTGCGTTGCTAACTTCCTAGCTTTCCGTATATTGCTTGCTAGATATGCGTTCCTAGCTTACCAGCTTTGGTTTGCTAGCTTGCCAGCTTTGAGTTGCTAGCTTGCCAGTTTACGTTGCTATCTTGCCAGCTTTGCGTTGCTACCTTTATAGCTTTCCTTTGCTAGCTTGCTAGCTTTGCATTGCTTGCTTGCTTGCTTCGCGTTTCTTGCTTTCTACCTTTGCGTTGTTAGCTTGCTAGATTTGCGTTGCTAGTTTGTAGCTTTGCGTTGCTTTCTTGGTAGATTTGCGTTATTAACTCGCTAGTGTGCGTTGCCAGCTTGATACGTTTGCGTTGCTAACTTGCTAGCTTGTCGTTGGTAGCTTGCTAGTTTTGCGTTCCTAGCTTGCCAGCTTTGCTTTGCTAGCTTGCCAACATTGCGGTGCTATCTTGATAGCTTTCTGCTGCTTGATTGCTAGATATGCTTTGCTAGCTTGCTAGCTTTGCATTGCTAGCTTTCTAGCATTGCTTTGCTAGCTTCTTAGCTTTCCGTTTCTAGCTTTCTAGATATGCATTGCTAGCTTGCCAACTTTTGTTTGCTAGATTGCTAGCTTGGTAGATGTGCGTTGTTATCTTGCTAGTGTTCGTTGTAAGCTTGATAGGTGTGCGTTGCTAACTTGCTAGCTTGTCGTTGCTAGCTTGCTAGCTTTGCGTTGCTAGATAGCTAGCTTTGCGTTGCTAGCTTGCTATACATGCTTTGTAGCTTGCAAAATTTTGCGTTGCTAGCTTGCTAGTTTTTGTCGTTGCTAGCTTGCTATTTGCGTTTCTAGCTTGCTAGGTTTGAGTTGCTAGCTTGCTAGATTTGCTTTGCTAGCTTGCTAGCTTTGCGTTGCTAGATAGCTAGCTTTGCGTTGCTAGCTTTGCAAGCTTTGCGGTGCTAGCTTGTTAGCTTTCCGTTGGTAGCTTGCTAGCTTGTTAGGCATGCGTTGGTAACTAGCTAGCTTTCCTTTGCAAGCTTGCCTGCTTTGCGTTGCTAGCTTGCCTGCTTTGCATTTGCAGAGTGCCAACTTTGCGTGGTTAGCTTTCCAGCTATGTGCTGCTAGCTTGCCAGCTTTGCGTTCCTATTTTGCTAGCTTTCCGTTGCCAGCTTGTTAGCTTTCTAGATATGCGTTGCAATCTTGCTAGCTTTACGTTGCAGGATTGCTAGTTTTGCGTTGCTAGCTTGCTAGCTTTGCATTGCTATCTTGCCAGCTTTGCGTTTCTAGCTGGCTAGATTTGAGTGGCTAGCTTGCTAGCTATACGTTGCTAAATTTCTAGCTTTCATTTGCTACCTTGCTAGCAATCCGTTGCTAGCTTGCTAGCTATGTGTTGCTACCTTGCTAGCTTGGCGTTGATAGCTTGCTTGCTTTGAGTTGTTTACTTGCTAGCTTTGCTTTGCTATCTTGCTAGTTTTGCGTTGCTAGCTTGCCACATTGGCGTTGCTAGCATGCTAGCTTTGCTTTGCTAGCTGGTTAGTTTGCTTGTTAATTTTGCGTTGCTAGCTTGCTTGCTAATTTTGCGTTGCTAGCTTGGTAGATTTGCGTTGCTAATTTGGTACATTTGCGTTGCTAGCTTGCTAGCTTGCTAGATAAGCGTTGCTAGCTTGCCAGATTAGCGTTGTTAGCTTGCCAAATTTGTGTTGCTAGCTTGCTAGCTTTGCATTCTTACCTTGATAGATTTTCGCGGCTAGCTTACTATATTTGAGTTGCTAACTTGCTAGCTTTCCGTTGCTAGCTTGCTAGCTTTCCCTTGCTAGCTTGCTAGCTTTGCGTTGCTTGCTTTCTTGCTTTGCGTTTCTTCCTTGCTAGCTATTCGTTGTTAGCTTGCTAGATTTGGGTGGCTATCTTGCTAGCTTTCAGCTTGGTAGACTTGCGTTGCTAACTTGCTAGGTTTGCGTTGCCAGCTTGAGAGTTTTGGTTGCTATCTTGCTAGCTTTGCGTTGCTAGCTTGCCAGCTTTGCGTTGCTAGCTTGCTAGCTTGGCGTTCCTAGCTTGGTAGCTTTGCGTTGCTAGCTTGCTAGCTTTGAGTTGCTAACTTGATAATTTTGATTTGTTATCTTGGTAGCTTTGCATTGTTAGCTTGGTAGCTTTGGGTTCTAGCTTGCTAGCTTATCGTTGCTAGCTTGCAATTTTTGCCTTGCTAGCTTGCTAGCTTTGCTTTGCTTGCATGCTAACTTTGCGTTGCTTGGTAGCCAGCTTTGCGTTGCTATCTAAGCAGATCTGCGTTTCTAGCTTGCCAGCCGTGCGTTGCCTGCTTGCTAGCTTTGCCCTGCCAGCTTGATATGTTTGCGTTGCTCTCTTGATAGCTTTGAGTTGCTAGATTGCTACATTGGCGTTGCTAGCATGCGAGTTTTGCGTTGCTAGCTGGGTAGATTTTGTTGCTATCTTGGTAACTTTGGGTTCCTAGCTTGCTAGCTTTGCGTTGCTACCTTGCTAGATATGCGTTGCTAGCTTGCTAGCTTTGCGTTCTAAATTGCTATCTTTGCGTTGCAAGCTTGCTAGTTTTACTTTGCTAGGTTACCAGCATTGCGTTGCTAGATTTCCAACTTGTTAGATATGCGTTGCTAGCTTGCTATGTTTGCGTTGCTAGCTTCCCAACTTTGCGTTGCTTGCTTGCCAGGTTTTTGTTGCTAGCTTGTCTCCTTTGCGTTTCTAGATTGCCAGCTTTGCGTTGTTAGCTTTCCAGCTATGCGTTGCTAGCTTGCCAGCTTTCCGTTGCTAGCTTGCTAGATATTCGTTTCTAGATTGATAGCTTTGTTTTCTAGCATGCCAGGTTTGATTTGCTAGCTGGCTAGTTTGCGTTGCTATCTTGCCAGATTTGCGTTGCTACATTTCTATCTTTTCTTTGCTAGCTTGCTAGCTTTGAGGTGCTAGTTTGCTAGCTTTGAGTTGCTTGCTGTCTTGCTTCGCGATTCTTGCTTGCTACCTTTTCGTTGCTAGCTTCCTAGCTTTGCGTTGCTACCTTGCTTGCTTTGCGTTGCTAGCTTGGTAGCCTGGCGTTGCTAACTTGCTAGTTTGCTTTGCCAGCTTAATAGGTTTGCTTTGCTAACTTGCTAGCTTGTCGTTGCTATCTTGCTAGCTTTGCTTTGCTAGATAGCTAGCTTGCTAGCTTGCTAGCTTGCTAGACATGCGTTGCTAGCTTGCTACCTATGCGTTGCTAGCTTGCCAGGTATGCGTTCCTAGCTTGCTAGATTTGCGTGGCTAGCTTGCTAGATTTGAGTTGCTACCTTGCTAGTTTTCCTTTGCATAGATATCTAGCTTTTCCTTGCTATCTTCTAGCTTTGCGTAGCTAGCTTGCTAGTTTTGCGTTGCTTGCTTGTTGCTTCCTTTTCGTTTTTTACTTGATAACATTGTGTTGCTAGCTTGCTAGCTTTGCGTTGCTAGATGGCTAGATTTGGGTGGCTACCTTGCTAGATTTGCGTTGCTAGCTTGGTAGCTTTTCGGTGCTAGCTTTCTAGATATATGTTGCTTGCTTGCTTTGCGTTTCTGGCTTGCTAGCTTTGCGTTGTTAGCTTGCAAGTTTTGCGTGGATAGCTTGCTAGCTTAGCGTTGCTAGCGTGTTAGATTTGCTCTGCAAGCTTGCTAGCTTGCGTTGCCAGCTTGATAGGTTTGCTTTTCTACGTTGCTAGCTTTGCGTTGCAAACTTCCTAGCTATTGCTAGATTGCTAGCTTTGAGTTGCTATCTTGCTATCTTGTTAGATTTGCGTAGCTAGCTTGCTAGGTTTACATTTCTACCTTGCTATCATTGCGTTGCTAGCTTGCTATCTTTTCGTTGCTAGATTGCTAGCATTGATTTGCTAACTTGCTAGCTTTGCGCTGCTTCTTTGCTATCTTGCTACATTTGCGTAGCTAGCTTGCTAACTTATAATTGCTAACTTGCTAGATTTGCTTTGCTAGCTTGCCAGCTTAGTGTTGCTAGCTTGCCTGGTTTGCGTTGCTAGCTTGCCTGCTTTGCGTTCCTAATTTGCTAGCTTTGCGTTGTTATCTTTCCAGCTATGCGTTGCTAGCTTGCCAGCTTTGCGTTCCTAGCTTGCCAGCTTTGCGTTGTTAGCTTGCATATTCTCCATTGCTAGCTTGCTTCATATGCGTTGCTAGCTAGCTTTGCGTTGCTGGCTTGCTAGATTTGCTTTGCTAGCTTGTAGCTTTCCGTTGCTAGCTTGCTTGATATGTGTTGCTAGCTTGCTAGTTTACGTTGCTAGCTTGCTAGCTTTGCGTTGCTAGCTGGCTAGCTTTGCTTTGCTAGCTTGCTAGCATTGCTTTGCTATCTTGCTTTCATTCCGTTGCAAGCTTGCTAGCATTACGTTCCTACCTTGCTAGCTTGGCGATGTTAGCTTGCTAACTTTGAGTTGCTAGCTTCTAGATTGTTAGATTTGCGTTGCTAACTTGCTAGATTTGCGTTGGTGTCTTGCTAGATTTGCATGCTAGCTTGCTAGTTTGCGTTGCTAGCTTGGAAGCCTTGCTTTGCTGGCTTGTTAGCTTTGCGTTGTTAGCTTGGCTGTTTTGCGTTGCTAGTTTGCTAGTTTTGCGTTGCTAGCTTCGTAGGTTTGCGTTGCTAGCTTCGTAGCTTTGCGTTGTTTCCTTGGTAATTTTGCGTTGCTAGCTTGCTAGCTTTGCGTTCTCGCTTGCTAGCTTCCCGTTGCTTGCTTGCTAGGTATGCGTTGCCCTCTAGCCAACTTTGTTTGCTAGCTTGACACCTTTGACTTTCTAGCTTGCCAGGTTTGCGTTGCTAGCTTGCTCGCTTTGCGTTCTCGCTTGCTAGCTTCCCGTTGCTTGCTTGCTAGGTATGCGTTGCCCTCTAGCCAACTTTGTTTGCTAGCTTGACACCTTTGACTTTCTAGCTTGCCAGGTTTGAGTTGCTAGCTTGCCAGCTTTCGTTGCTAGCTTGCAAGGTTGCGTTGCTAATTTTGCGTTGCCATCTTGCTAGATTGCTTGATATGTGTTGCTACCATGAGAGCTTTGCGTTGCTATCTAGTTAGCTTTGCATTGCTAGCTTGCCAGGTTTGCGTTTCTAGCTTGCTAGCTTGGTGATCTTAGCTTGGTAGATTTGTGTTGCAACCATGCTAGCTTGGAGTTCATAGCTTGCAGCTTTAAGTTGTTAGCTTGCTAGATTGCGAGATTTGCGTTGCTAACTTGCTAGCTTCGCGTTCCTACCTTGGTAGCTTTGCGATTCTAGCTTGTTAGCTTCGCTTTGCTAGCTTCCTTGCCTTGCTTTGCTAGCTTGCTAATTTTAAGTTCCTAGCTTGGTAGCTGTGCGTTGTTAGCTTGGTAGCTTTGCGTTACTAGCTCTCTAGATTTCCGTTCTAGCTTGCTTGCTTGCGTTGCTAGCTGGCTATTTTTGCGTTGCTATCTTGTTAGCTTTGCGTTGCTAGATTGCTAGCTCTCCGTTGCTAGCTTGCTCAATTTGCGTTGCTAGCTTGCCAGCTTTGTGTTGCTAGCTTGCTTGCTTTGCGTTGCTTCCTAGCTTGCTTTGCCTTTCTTGCTTGCTAGATTAGCGTGGCTACCTTGCCAGCTTTGCTTTGCTAGATTGCTAGCTTTGCGTTGCTAGCTTGCTAGATTTGATTTGCTTGCTTGCTTTGCGTTTCTTGCTTGCTAGTTTTCGTTGCTAGTTTGGTAGATTTGCGTGGCTTGCTTGCTAGCTTTGCATTGCTAACTTTCTAGCTTGGCGTTCCTATCTTGTTAGATTTGCGTAGCTAGCTTGAAATTTTGAGTTGCTTGCTTGCTAATTTTGAGTTGTTATCTTAGTAGCTTTGCGTCTTAGCTTGCTAGCTTTGCGTTCTAACTTGCTAGCTTTGCGATGATAGCTTGCTATTTTTGCCTTGTTATCTTTCTAGCTTTGCGTTGCTAGGTTGATAGCTTTGCGTTTCTAGCTTGCTAGCTGTGCGTTGCTAGCTGGCTAGCTTTGCTTTGTTAGCATGCTAGCTTTGCGCTGCTAGCATGCCAGCTTTGCGTTGCTATCTTGCCAGCTGTGCGTTTCTAGCTTGCCAGCCGTGCGTTGCTAGCTATCCAGCTTTGCGTTGCTAGCTTGCCAGGTTTGCGTTGCTTGCTTGCTAGCTTTGCTTTGGTACCTTGCTATCTTTGCATTACTAGCTTGCTAGCATTGCGTTCCTAGCTTGCTAACTTTGTTTTGCTAGCTCGGTCGCTTTGCGTTGCTAACTTCCTAGCACTGCGTTGCTAGCTCGGCGTTGCTAATTTGTTATCATGCTAGATTTTCGTAGCTAGATTGCAAGGTTTGCATTGCTACCTTTCTAGCTTTGCGTTGCTAGCTTGGTATCTGTGCGTTGCTAGTTTGTTAGCTTTGCGTTGTTAGCTTGCTAGCTTTGCGTTGCTAGCTTGCTATCTGTGCGTTGCTAGTTTGTTAGCTTTGCGTTGCTAGCTTGCTAGCTTGTTAGATATGCGTTGCTAGATTTGCTAGCTACTAGCTTTGCTTTGTTAGCTTGCTAGCTTTGCGTTGCTAGCTTGCTAGCTTTGCGTTGCTAGCTTGCTAGCTTTGCGTTGCTAGCTTGCTAGCTTTGCGTTCTTACTTCCTAGCTTTGCGTTGCTACCTATGCGTTGCTACTTTGCTATCTTGCTAGATTTGCATTGCTAGCTTGCTATCTTTGCGTTGCTAGCTTGCTAGCTTTGAGTTGCTAACTTGCTAGCTTTTCTATCTTCCTAGATTTGCGTACCAAGCTTGCTAGCTTTTCATTGCTACCTTGATATATTTGCGTTGCTAGCTTGCCAGTTTTGCGTTGCTAGCTTGCCTGCTTTGCGTTCCTAATTTACCCGCTTTGCGTTGTTAGCTATCCAGCAATGCGTTGCTAGCTTGCCAGCTTTGCGTTGCTAGCTTGCCAGCATTGCATTGTTAGTTTGCTAACATTTGCGTGGTTAGCATGCTAGATTTACGTTGTTAACTAGCTAGCTTTCCGTTGCTAGCTTGCTAGCTTTGCGTTGCAATTTTTCTAGCTTTGCGTTGCAATCTTGCTAGCTTGCTAGCTTGCTAGCTTGCTAGCTTGCTAGCTTGCTAGCTTGCTAGCTTTGAGTTTCTTGCTTGCTTTCGTTGCGTTTATTGCTTGCAAATTTTCGTTGCGAGCTTGCTAGATTTGCGTTCCTATCTTGTTAGCTTGGCGATGCTAGCTTGCTAACTTTGAGTCGCTAGCTTGCTAGTTTGTTAGATTTGCATTGCTTACTTGCTAGATTTGCGTTGCTATCTTGCTAGCTTTGCGTTGCTAGCATGCTAGCTTTGCGTTGCTAGCTTGAAATTTTGCTTTTCTAGCTTGTTAGCTTTGCGTTGTTAGCTTGGCTGATTTGCGTTGCTAACTTGCTAGCTTTTCGTTGCTAGCTTGGTAGCTTTGCGTTGCTTGCTTGGTATCTTTTCGTTGCCAGCTTGATAGTTTTGCGTTCTCGCTTGCTTGCTTTGCGTTGCTAGCATGCTATATTTGCGTTGCTTTCTTGCTAGCTTTGCTGTTGCTAGCTTCCCTTTGCTACCTTGCTATGTATGCGTTGTTAACTTTGCCAGCTTTGCGTTGCTAGATTGCCACCCTTGCGTTGCTACCTTGCAAGCTTTGCGTTGCTATCTTGCCAGCTTTGCGTTGCTAGCTTGCCACCTTTGCGTTGCTAGCTTGCCAGCTTTGCGTTGCTAGCATGCTAGATTTGCGTGGCTAGTTTGAAAGGTTTCCGTTCCTAGCTTGCTAGACTTGCGTTGCTAGCTTGTTAGCTTTGCGTTGCTAGCTTGGTAGCTTTCCGTTGCTAGCTTGCTAGGTTTGCGTTGCCAGCTTGATAGTTTTGCGGTGCTACATTGCTAGTTTGGCGTTGCTAACTTGCTAGCTATGCGTTGCTTTGCGTTGTTATCTTGCTAGATTGCTAGATATGCGTTGCTAGCTTGATAGTTTTGGGTTCCAATCTTGCTAGCTTTGCGTAGTTAGCTCGCCAGATTTGCGTTGCTAGCATGCTGGCTTGGCGTTCCTAGCTTGGTAGCTTTGCGTTGCTAGCTTGCTAGCTTTGCGTTGATAGCTTCCTAGCTTTGAGTTGCTAGCTTGGTAGCTTTGCTTCGCTAGCATGCTAGCTTTGCGTTGCTAGCTTGCTAGCTTTGCGTTGTTGCTTGCTTTGCTTTTCTTGCTTGCTAACAATGCGTTGCTACATTGCTAGCTTTCCGGTGCTAGCTTGCTAGTTTTGCTTTGCTAGCTTGGTAGCTTTGCTTGCTAGCTTGCTAGCATTTAGTTGCAAGCTTGATAGGTTTGCGTTGCTACCTTGCTAGCTTGGCGTTGCTAACTTGCTAGGTTTGCGTTTATAGATAGCTAGCTTTGCATTGTTAGCTTGATAGATATGCGATGCTAGCTTGCCAGCTTTGCGTTGCTAGCTTGTCAGCTTTGCATTGTTAGCTTGCTAACTTTCCGTTGCTAGCTTGCTAGATATGCGTTGCTAGCTTGCCAAATTTGGGTTGCTAGCTTGCCAGCTTTGAGTTGCTAGATTGCCAATTTGCTTTGCTAGCTTGATAGATTTGCGTTGCTACCTTTCTAGTTTTGCGTTGCTTGCTTGTTTGCGTTGCTGCTTGATAGGTTTGCATTGCTACCTTGCTAGCTTGGCGTTCCTAGCTTGTTAGCGTTGCTTTCTAGCTAGCTAGTTTTGCATTGCTAGCTATCCAGCTTTGCGTTGCTAGCTTGCCAGGTTTGCGTTGCTTGCTTGCTAGCTTTGCTTTGGTACCTTGCTATCTTTGCATTACTAGCTTGCTAGCATTGCGTTCCTAGCTTGCTAACTTTGTTTTGCTAGCTCGGTCGCTTTGCGTTGCTAACTTCCTAGCACTGCGTTGCTAGCTCGGCGTTGCTAATTTGTTATCATGCTAGATTTTCGTAGCTAGATTGCAAGGTTTGCATTGCTACATTGCTAGCCTTCCCTTGCTAGCTTGTTTCCTTTGCGTTGCTAGCTTGCTAGCTTTGCTTTCCCTGCTTGCTTTTTTACTTTTCTTGCTTGCTAATTATACCTTGCTAGCCTGCTAGCTTTGCGTTGCTAGCTAGCTAGCGTTCGGTTGCTAGCTCCATAGCTTTGCGTTGCTAGCTTGCTAGCTTTCCTTTGCTAGCTTGCTAGCTTTGCGTTGCTAGCTTGCTTGCTTTGCTTTGCTACCATCCTAGCTTTGCGTTGCAAGATTGCCAGCTTTGCTTTGCTATCTTGCCAGTTGTGTGTTTCTAACTCTCCAGCCAAGCGTTGCTAGCTTTATAGCTATTCGTTGCTAGCTTGCCAGCTTTGCGTTGCTTGCTGGCTATCTTTGCGTTGGTAGCTTGTTAGCTTTGCCTTTCTAGCTTGATAATTTTTGCGTTGCTAGCTTGCTAGCATTGCTTTTCTAGCTTGCTAGATTTGCGTTGCTAGCTTTTCGTTGCTAGCTTGCTAGATTTGCGTTGTTTGCTTGCTAGATTTGCGTGGCTAGCTAGCTAACTTTGCGTTGCTAGCTTGCTAGTTTTGTGTTGCTAGCTTGGTAGATTTGCTTTGCTAGCTTTATAGGTCTGCCTTGCTATATTGCTAGTTTGGCGTTGCTAGTTTGCTAGCTATGCGTTGCTAATAGCTAGCTTAGCGTTGCTAGCTTGCTAGTTTTGTGTTGCTAGCTTGGTAGATTTGCTTTGCTAGCTTTATAGGTCTGCCTTGCTATATTGCTAGCTTGGCGTTGCTAGTTTGCTAGCTATGCGTTGCTAATAGCTAGCTTAGCGTTGCTAGCTTGCTAGATTGCTAGATATGCGTTGCCAGCTTGAGAGATTTGCGTTGATATCTTTCTAGATTTTCGTTGCTAGCTTGCCAGTTATGCGTTGCTAGCTTGCTAGGTTGGCGTTCCTAGCTTGCTAGTTTGCGTTGCTAGCTTGCTAGCTTTGCGTTGCTACATCTCTAGCTTTGCGTTGCTAGCTTGCTAGCTTTGCGTTGCTATCTTGCTAGCTTTGCGTTGCTAGCTTGCTAGATTTGCGTTGCTAGCTTGCTAGATTTGCTTGGCTACCATTCTAGCTTTGCGTTGCTAACTTGCCAGCTTTGCGATGCTATCTTCCCAGCTGTGCGTTTTTAGCTTGCCAGCCGTGCGTTGCTAGCTTTATTGCTATGCGTTGCTAGCTTGCCAGATTTGCGCTGCTTGCTTGCTAACGTTGCGTTGGTATCTTGCTAGCTTTGCGTTTCTAGCTTGCTAGCTTTGCGCTGCTACTTTGCTATCTTGCTAGCTTTTCATTTCTACCTTGCTAGATTTGCCTTGCCAGCTTGCCAGCTTTGCGTTGCTAGCTTGCCACCTTTGCGTTGCTAGCTTGCCCGCTTTGCTTTTCTAGTTTGCCAGCTTTGCGTTGTTAGCTTTCTAGGTATGCTTTGCTAGGTTGCCAGCTTTGCGATGGTAGCTTGCCAGCATTGCTTGGCTAGCTTGCGAAACCTCCGTTGCTAGATTGCTACATATGCGTTGCTAGCTTGCTAACTTTACGTTGTTAGCTTGCTAGCTTTCGTTGCTAGATTGATATCATTGCGTTGCTAGCATGCTATCTTTGCTTTGCTAGCTTGCCAGGTTTGCATTTCTAGCTTGTCAACTTTTAATTGCTAGCTTGCTAGATTTCCGTAGCTAGCTTGCTAGCTTTACGTTGCTACCTACATAGATTCTCGTTGCTAGCTTGCTACCTTTGCGTTGCTAGCTTGCTATTTTTGCGTTTCTACCTTGCTAGCGTTGCGTTGCTTTCTTGCTCGCTTTGCGTTTCTTGCTTGCTAGGTTACGTTGCTAGCTTGCTATCTTTGAGTAACTATCTTGCTCGATTTTCGTTACTAGCTTGCTAGCTTTGCGTTGCTAATTTGCTAGCTTGGCGTTGCTAGCTTGCTATCTTTGAGTAACTAGCTTGCTCGATTTTCGTTACTAGCTTGCTAGCTTTGCGTTGCTACCTTGCTAGCTTGGCTTTGCTAGCTTGCTAGCTTAGCGTTGCTAGATAGCTAGTTTTGCTTTGCTAGCTTACAAGCTTGCTATATATGCGTTGCTTGCTTGCAAATTTTGCATTGCTAACTTGCCATCTTTCCGTTCCTAGCTTGCTAGATTTGCGTGGCTAGCTTTCTTGCTTTGCTTTGCTAATTTGCTAGCTTTCCGTTGCTAACTTGCTAGCTTTGCGTTGCTAGCTTGCTAGCTTTGCTTTTCTAGCTTGCTAGATTTGCTTGGCTACCTAGCTAGCTTTGCTTTCCTAGTTTGCTAGCTTGGCGTTGCTAGCTTACTAGCTTTATGTTGCTTGCTTGCTTTGCGTTTCTTGCTTGCTAACTATCCGTTTTAAGCTTGGTAGATTTGCGTTGTTAGATTGCTAGCTTTGCTTTGCCATGTGATAGATTTGCGTCGCTACATTGCTATCTTGGCGTTGCTGGCTTTCTAGCTATGCGTTACTAGCTAGCTAGCTTAGCGTTGCTGACTTGCTAGATTGCTAGATATGCGTTCTAATCTTGAGAGCTTTGCGTTATTATCTTGCTAATTTTGCGTTGCTTGCTTGCCAGCTATGCGTTGCTAGCTTGCAAGCTTGGCTTTCCTTGCTTGCTATCTTAGCGTTCTAGCTTGCCAGCTTTGGTTTGCTAGCTTGCCTGCTTTGGGTTTCTAATTTGACAGCTTTGCGTTGTTAGCTTTCCAGCTAACCGTTGCTAGCTTGCCAGCTTTGCGTTGCTAGCTGGCCAGCTTTGCGTTGCTACCTTTCTAGCTTTCCGTTTAAAGCTGGCTAACTTTGCGTTGCAATCTTGCTAGCTTTGCTTTGCTTGCTTGCTTGCTTTGAGATTCTTGCTTGTTAGGTTTGCGTTGCAAGCTTGCTAACTTTGCGTTGCTAGCTTGCTAGCGTTGCGTTGCTACCTTGGTATACTTGCGTTGCTAGCTTTCTTGCTTTGCGTTGCCAGCTTGATAGGTTTGCTTTGTAACTTGCTAGCTTGGCGTTGCTAGCCTGCTAGGTTTATGTTTCTAGCTAGCTAATGTTGCGTTACTTGCTTGTTAGCTTTGCGTTGCTCGCTTGCCTGCTTTGCGTTGCTAGCTTGCTAGCTTGTTAGATTTATGTTTATACCTTGCAGGCTTTAGGTTGCTAGCTTTGCTAGCTTTGCGTTGCTAGCTTGCTAGCTTTGCAATGCGAGCTTGCTAACTTTGATTTGAATGCTTGCTAGCTTTGCGTTTCTTTCTTGCTTGATTTGCGTTGCTAGCTTGCTAGATTTGCGTGGCTTGCTTGCTAGCTTTGCGTTGCTAGTTTGCTAGCTTTCCGTTGCTAGGTTGTTATATTTGCGTTGCTAGCTTCGTATCATTTCTTTGCTTGCTTGCTAGGTTTGCGTTGCCAGCTTGATAGCTTTGCGTTGCTACATTTCTAGCTTGGCGTTGCTAGATTGCTAGCTATGCGTTGCTAGCTAGCTATGTTTGCGTTGCAATCTTGCTAGATTGCTAGATATGAATTGCAAACTTGATAGATTTGCGTAGGTATCTTGCTTCCTTTGCGTTGCTAGCTTGCCAGGTTTGCGTTGCTAGCTTGCTAGCTTGGTATTCCTAGCTTGGTAGCTTTGCGTTGTTATCTTGCTAGTTTTGAGTTGCTAGCTTGTTAGCTTTGCGTTGCTAGTTATCTAGTTTTGCGTTGCTAGCTTGCTAGCTTGATAGATTTGAATAGCTAGCTTGCTAGTTTTGCATTGTAAACTTGCTAGCTATGTGTTGCTAGCTTGATATCTTTGCGTTGCTAGCTTGCTAGATTTGAGTTGCTAGCTTGTAAGCTTTGCGTTTCTAGCTTGCTATCTTACTAGATTTGCATTCATAGCTTGCTATCTTTCCGTTGTAGCTTGCGAGCTTTTTAGATAAGAATTGCTAGCTTGCTAGATTTCCGTTTCTAGCTTTCAAGCTTTCCGTTGCTAGCTTGCCAGGTTTGCGTTGCCAGATTCCCGCATTGAATATCTAGATTGCCAGCTTTGCGTTTTTAGCTTTCCAGCTATGCGTTGCTAGGTTGCCAGCTTTGCGTTGCTAGAATGTCAGATTTTCTTTGCTCGCTTGCAAGCTTTCCGTTACTAGCTTGTTAGCTTGCTAGATATGCGTTGCTAGATTGCTGGCTTTGCGTTGCTAGCTTGCTAGCTTTACATTTCCAGCTTGACAATTTTGTTTTTCTAGATTGCAAGGTTTGCGTTGCTAGCTTGCTAGAATTGCATGGCTATCATGCTAGATTTACGTTGCTAATTGCTAGTTTTCCTTTGCTATCTTGCTAGCATTGCGTTGCTAGGTTGCTAGATTTGTGTTTCTACCATGTTAGCTTGGCGTTAATAGCTTGCAGCTTTGAGTTGCTAGCTTGCTATATTGCTACGTTTGCGTTGCTAACTTGCTAGCTTTGTGTTGCTATCTTGCTAGCTTTGAGTTGCTAGATTGCTTGCTTTGCGTTGCTTGCTTGCTCCCTTTGAGTTTCTTGCTTGCTAGCTTTGCGTTGTTTGCTTGCTAGATATGCGTGGCAAGCTAGCTAGCTTTGCGTTACTAGCTTGCTAGTTTTTTGTTGCTAGCTTGGTAGATTTGCATGCTAGCTTGATAGGTCTGTGTTGTTATATTGCTAGCTTGGCGTTGCTAGTTTGCTAGCTATGAGTTGCTAGTAGCTAGCTTAGCGTTGCTAGCTTGCTAGATTTCTAGATATGCGTTGCCAGCTTGAGAGTTTGCGTTGATATCTTTCTAGAATTGCGTTGCTAGCTTGCCAGTTATGCGTTGCTAGCTTGCCAGCTATGCGTTGCTAGCTTGCAAGCTTGGCGTTTCTAGCTTAATAATTTGCGTTATGTCTTGCTAGCTTTGTGTTGCTAGATTGCTATTTTTCCTTGCTAGCTTGCTAGCTTTGAGATGCTTCATCCCTAGCTTTGCGTTGCTAGATTGCTAGCTTTGCGTTGCTAGCTTGCCAGCTATGCGTTGCTAGCTTGCCAGCTATGCGTTGCTAGCTTGCCAGCTATGCGTTGCTAGCTTGCCAGCTATGCGTTGCTAGCTTGCCAGCTATGCGTTGCTAGCTTGCCAGCTTTGCGTTGCTATCTTGCCAGCTCTGCGTTTTTAGCTTGCCAGCCGGGCGTTGCTAGCTTTATAGCTATGTGTTGCTAGCATGCCAGCTTTGCGTTGCTTGCTTGCTAACTTTGCGTTGATAGCTTGCTAACTTTTCACTGCTACTTGGTTATCTTTCTAGCTTTTCATTGCTACCTTGCTAGATTTGCCTTGCCAGCTTGCCAGGTTTGCTTTGCTAGCTTGCCAGCTTTGCGTTGCTAGCTTGCCAGGTTTGCTTTCCTAATTTGCCATCTTTGCGTTGTTAGCTTTCCAGCTATGCGTTGCTAGCTTGCCAGCTTTGCGTTGCTAGCTTGCCAGCATTGCTTTGCTAGCTTGCGAAAACTCCGTTGCTAGCTTGCTACATATGCGTTGCTAGCTTGCTAAATTTGCGTTGCTAGCTTGCTAGTTTTCGTTGCTAGATTGATATCTTTGCGTTGCTAGCTTGCTATCTTTGCTTTGCTAGCTTACCAGCTTTGCTTTGCTAGCTTGTAAGGATAGCATTTCTAGCTTGTCAACTTTTAATTGCTAGCTTTCTAGATTTCCGTGGCTAGCTTGCTAGCTTTACGTTGCTACCTACATAGATTTCCGTTGCTAGCTTGCTAGCTTTGCGTTCCTATCTTGCTATTTTTCGTTTCTATCTTGTGGCGTTGCGTTGCTTGCTTGCTCGCTGTGCGTTTCTTGCTTGCTAGGTTACGTTGTTAGCTTGCTCTCTTTGCGTAACTAGCTTCCTAGCTTTGCGTTACAAACTTGCTAGCTTTGCGTTGCTACCTTGCTAGCTTGGCGTTGCTAGCTTTCTAGCTTAGCGTTTCTAGGTAGCTAGTTTGATTTGCTAGCTTAGCGTTTCTAGGTAGCTAGCTTTGATTTGCTAGCTTACAAGCTTGCTAAATATGCGTTGCTAGCTTGCAAATTTTCTTTGCTAACTTGCCATCTTTGCGTTCCTAGCTTGATAGATTTTACGTGACTAGCTTTCTTGCTTTGCGTTGCTACTTTGCTAGCTTTCCGTTGCTAGCTTGCTAGCTTTGCGTTGCTATCTTGCTAGCTTTGCTTTTCTAGCTTGCTAGATTTGCTTGGCTACCTAACTAGCTTTGCTTTGCTAGCTTGCTAGCTTTGCGTTGCTAGCTTACTAGCTTTATGTTGATTGCTTGCTTGCTTTGCGTTTCTTGCTTGCTAATTTTTCCGTTTTTAGCTTGCTAGATTTGCGTGGCTACCTTGCTAGTTTTGCGTTGCTAGCTTGGTAGATTTTCGTTGTTAGATTGCTAGTTTTGCTTTGCCAGGTGATAGGTTTGCGTCGCTACATTGCTACCTTGGCGTTGCTAGCTTTCTAGCTATGCGTTGCTAGCTAGCTAGCTTAGCGTTGCTAGCTTGCTAGATGGCTAGATATGCGTTTTTAGCTTGAAAGTTTTGCGTTATTATCTTGCTAACTTTGCGTTGCTTGCTTGCCAGCTATGCGTTGCTAGCTTGCTAGCTTGGCGTTCTTAGCTTGCTATCTTTGCATTCTAGCTTCCTAGCTTTGAGTTGCTAGCTTGCAATTTCTGCCTTGCTAGCTTGCTAGCTTTGTGTTGCCAGCTTGCTAGCTTTGCGTTGCTAGCTTTCCAGCTTTGCGCTGCTAACTTGCCAGCTTTGCGTTTCTAGCTTTCCAGCCGTTCGTTGCTATCTTTATATCTTTTCGTTGCTAGCTTGTCAGCTTTTAATTGCTAGCTTGCTAGATTTGCGTCGCTAGCTCTCTATATTTAATTTGCTACCTAGCTAGTTCCCGTTGCTAGCTTCCTAGCTTTGCGTAGCTAGCTTGCTAACTTGCTAGCTTTGTGTTGTTTGCTTGCTTGCTTTGCGTTTATTGCTTGCAAGTTTTCGTTGCTACTTTGCTAGATTTGGGTTGCTAGCTTGCTAGCTTTTCGTTGTTTGTTTTTTGCATTCCTTGTGTTCTAGCTTACGTTACTAGCTTGCTAGATTTGCTTTGCTACCTTGCTAGCTTTGCGTTGCAAGCATGCCAGCATTGCTTTGTTAGCTTGCTAGCATTTCGTTGCTAGCTTGCTAGCTTTCCGTTCCTACCTTGCTAGCAAGGTGATGCTAGATTGGTAACTTTGAGTCGCTAGCTTGCTAGATTATTAGATTTTCATTGCTAACTTGCTAGCTTTTCGTTGCAATCTTGCTAGCTTTGCGTTGCTAGCTTGCTAGCTTTGCGTTCCTGGCTTTTAAACTTTGCGTTTCTAGCTTGTTAGCTTTGCGTTGTTAGCTTGACTGATTTGCTTTCCTTGCTTGCTAAATTTTGGTTGCTAACTTGAGAGTTTTGCGTTGCTTGCTTGGTATCTTTGCGTTCCAGCTTGATAGCTTTGCGTTCTCGCTTGCTTGCTTTGGGTTGCTAGCATGCTATCTTTGCGTTGCTTGCTTGCTAGCTTTGCCTTGCTAGCTTGGTAACTTCCCGTTGCTTGCTTGCTATGTATGCCTTGTTAACTTGACACCTTTGCGTTGCATCTTGCTAAATTGCTAGATATGCGGTGCTAGCTTGATAGCTTGATAGCTTTGAGTTGCTATCTTGCTAGCTTTGCTAAGCTAGCTTGCCAGGTTTGCGTTGCTAGCATGCTAACTTGGCGTTCTTAGCTTGGTAGCATTGCGTTGCTAGCTTACTAGCTTTGCGTTGCTAGCGTGCTAGATTTGATTTGCTCTTTTGGTAGCTTTGCGTTGTTAGCTTGCTAGTTTTGCGTTCTAGCTTGCTAGCTTTGCTTTGCTAGCTTGCTATTATTGCCTTGCTAGCTTGCTAGCATTTCGATGCCAGCTTGCTAACTTTGCGTTACTAGCACCCTAGCTTTGCGTTGCTTGCTTGCTTTGCGTTTCTTTCTTGCTAACTATGCGTTGGTAGTAGCTAGCTTTCCGTTGCTAGCATGCTAGCTTTGATTTGCTAGCTTAGTATCCTTGCTTGCTAGCTTGCTAGCTTTTCGTTGCAAGCTTGATAGGTTTGCGTTCCTACCTTGCTAGCTTGGGGTTGCTAGCTTGCTAGGTTAACGTTGCTAGATAGCTAGCTTTGCATTGCTAGCTTTATAGCTTGCTATATATGCGATGCTAGCTTGCCAGCTTTCCGTTGCTAGCTTGCTAGATATGCGTTGCTAGCGTGCCAGTTTGCGTTGCAAGTTTGCCAGCTTTGGGTTGCTACCTATCTAGCTTTCCGTTGCGAGCTGGCTAGCTTTGCATTGGTATCTTGCTGGCTTTGCGTTGCTTGCTTGCTTGCTTGCTTGCCTTGCGTTTCTTGCTTGCTAGGTTTGCGTTGCAAGCTTGCTAACTTTGCGTTGCTAGCTTCCTAGCATTGCGTTCCTAGCTTGGTAGACTTGCGTTCCTACCTTGCTAGCTTGGCGTTGCTAGTTTGCTAGCTTTGCCTTTCTAGCTAGCTAGTGATGCGTTGCTTGCTTATTAGCTTTGCGTTTCTAGGTTGCTAGCTTTGCTTTGCTAGCTTGCTACCTTGATAGATTTGCGTAGCTAGCTTGCTAGTTTTGAGTTGCTAGCTTCTATCTTTGCGTTGGTAGCTTGAAAACTTAGAGTTACTAGCTTTCTAGATTGCTAGATATACGTTGCTAGCTTGAGAGCTTTGCGTTGCTATCTTTCTAGCTATGCGTTGCTAGCTTGCCAGCTATGCGTTGCTAGCTTGCTAGCTTGGATATTCTAGCTTACTAGCTTTGCGTTCTAACATGCTAGCTTTGCATTGCTAGCTTGCTTTGCGTTTCTTGCTTGCTATTTTTCCTTGCTAGCTTGCTAGCTTTGCGTTGCTAGCGTGCTAGCTTTGCGTTCCTAGCCTGCTAGCTTTGTTTGCTAACTTTGCGTTGCTAGCTTGCCAAGTTTGCTTTGCTATCTTGGCAGCTGTGCGTTTCTAACTTGCCAGCCGTGCGTTGCTAGCTTTATAGCTATGTGTTGCTAGCTTGCCAGCTTTGGGTTGCTTGCTTGCTAGCTTTGAGTTGGTAGCTCGCTAGCTTTGCGTTGCTAGCTTGCTAGCTTGTTAGATATGCGTTGCTAGCTTCGTAGCTTTTCTTTGTTAGCTAGCAAGCTTTGCATTGCTAGCTTGCCAGCTTTGCTTTGCTAGCTTGCCTGCTATGCGTTTCTCGATTGCCAGCTTTGCGTTGTTAGCTTTCCAGCTATGCGTTGCTAGCTTGCAAGCTTTGCTTTGATAGCTTGCAAGCTTTGCTTTGCTAGCTTGCTAGCTTTCCTTTGCTAGCTTGCTAGGTATGCGTTGCTAGCTTGCTAGGTTTCGTTGCTTGCTTTCTAGCATTGCGTTGCTAGCTTTCTATCTTTCCGTTGCTAGCTTGCTAGAAATGCGTTGCTAGCTTGCCAGCTTTTGTTTCCTAGCTAGCCAGGTTTGCGTTGGTAGCTTGCCAGTGTGCGTTGCTAGCTTTCCAGCTTTGCGTTGCTACCTTCCAAGCTTTCCTTTACTAGTTTGCTAGCTTTGCGTTGATATTTTGCTACTTTTGCCTTTCTTATTTGCTTGCTTTGCGTTTTGGATTGCTACCAATTCGTTGCTAGCCTGCTAGCTTTGCGTTGATAGCTTGCTATCTTTTCGTTGCTAGATTTTTTCCTTGCGTTGCTAACTTTCTAGTGTGCGTTGCCAGCTTGATATGTGTGCGTTGCTACATTGCTAGCTTGGTCTTGCTAACTTGCTAATTTTGCGTTGCTAGATAGCTCACTTTGCCTTGCTAGCTTGCTAGCTTGCTAGATATGCGTTGCTAGCTTGCCAACTTAGCGTTGTTTGCTTGCCAGTTTAGCTTTGCTGGCTTGCAAATTTTGCGTGCCTAGATTGCCAGCTTTGCGTTCCTAGCTTGCTAGATTTGCGTTGCTACCTTGCTAGTTTTCCGTTGCTATCTTGCAGGATTTGCGTTCTATCTTGCTAGGTTTGCGTTGCTCGCTTGCAAGTTTGCGTTGCTTGCTTCCCTGCTTTGCGTTTCCTGCTTGCTAACTTTGCCTTGCTAGCTTGCCAGTTTGCTTTGCTAGCTTGCTAGCTTTGCCCTGCTAGCTTTCTAGCTTTATTATGCTTGCTTGCTTGCTTTGCGTTTCTTGTATGCTAGTTTTGCGTTTTTAGCTTGCTAGATTTGCGTGGCCAGCTCCTAGCTTTGAGATGCTAGCTTGCTAGCTTGGCATTGCTAGATTGGTAGATTTGCGTTTGCTAGCTTGCTAGTTTTGCGTTGCCAGCTTGATAAGTTTTCGTTGCTACATTGCTAGCTTGGTGTTGCTAGCATCCTAGCTATGCGTTGCTAGCTAGATTGCTTAGCGTTGTTAGCTTGC
>NW_019735568.1:328425-340688 GCF_002891405.2 Cryptotermes secundus | reverse complement strand
GAAGTTGCGAGATTAATTAGTCCATTAGCTTGACAACATATTGGATTTAAATGAAGCGGCAAAGGGTTAATAAACCTGCGAACAAAACTACGTCCACTGTTACCAGGTCGTCGGGGAGCGTCCAGCGCCAAGGTACGTATAAGCATCGGTAACGGAAGGAAAGACTTAAGTTTAATTTATTCTGAAACATTCAACATTACATGACAATTCTTCCAAAAGAAATATGGCTCCAATATACACGTGCACGTGGCCGAGGGAAACTGACGTTTTTTCGTTTCATGTTAAACGTCTGAACAGGTGCAATCAGTCAACAAACCACACAACAGGATATGACGTCTGCCATAATGGACATCGTGAAGAATACGAAATTTCGTGTACAACGCAGTGCTTAACCTTATTCCAAATTCCCTGTAATAAATCGACTTGGGAAGTTAACTCTTTGCAGAAACAGATGTGGAGTGATATAAAGCAATAAAATGGAGCTAAAATGTAAGAAAAGCACTGAATTTGCTATAATAGAGTTCAGTGGCGGTGTTCTATGTCACAGCTACTGGTTCCATAAGAGCAAGGAATTTATTGGGTGGCTTCGGCTTTCGGGACCAGCCCGCGTCCAAAGTTCGGGGTTTTCAAACTTTTCGGCAAGCCTTTCAGTTGCCATCTTGAGGAACATGGCTTTGGGATGAGTTTGATATCTCTCTTGCATTGGGCAGTGGTTCGGAGGTGAAGACGTTGCTGGCCGAACAGAGGACCACGGGATGATAACCAACAGGGAGAGTCCACGTGAACAGCGAAAAGAGGAGATGAAAAATATTTCATAGACTATGTGGTTAGTTATTTTGCCTGTGATTCTGTATGGGTGCGAAACTTGATCTCTGACATTAAGGGAGGAACAAAGACTGAGGGTGTTTGAGAACAGGGTGCTGAGAATATTTGGACCGTAAAGAGGTGAAGTAACAGGAGGATGGAGGAAACTGCATAATGAGGAGCTTCATAACTTGTATTCATCGTCAAGTATAATTAGAATGATCAAGACAAGGACAATGAGATGGGCAGGGCACATAACACAAATGGGGGAGAAGAGGAATGCATATATGATATTGGTGGGAAAGCCAGAAAGAATGAGACCACTAAGAAGACCAAAACGCAGGTGGGTGGATAATATTAAAATGGGTCTCAGAGAGACAGGATGGGGCGGTATGGATTCGATTGATCTGGTTCAGAATAGGGACCAGTGGAAGGCTCTTGTGAACATGGTACTGAACCTTCAGGCTCCATAAAATGTGGGGAAGTTCTTAAGTAGCTGCACAATTGGCGGCTTCTCAGGAAGGGCTCAGCTACATGAAGTTAGTTATGTGATTAGTTGAGAGAGGTGATGAAGTGTTCTGGCAACCAGACGGTCCTGATACGAGGCGAGAAAAGCGTTTCGGACATTCCCGTCTTTAGGACATGAAGAAGGAATTTCTTATTCAATTGTCCCATAACATGAAGGTAGTAAATTTGGGTATAACCAACTTTACTGACTGCCAACTACGGGTGATTGCACCGGCCATGTTATTGGCACGATACATGACGTAAAACTTTAGAAACTTTACTATGTGCCTGATAAAATACGAACATTTTAAATTTACTTCGTGCTTGTGGGTGTTGCAACAGTTACTGGTTCTGTGCGTAATGACTTTATGTCAGAATGCCTGGGTTCGCGGTCTAAATCTGGGGTCCTACATTGTGCAAGAGGCGTTTGGACTCAGCGTTTCGCCCTGAAGCACCATCCTCAGTAAATTGTCATTCTCTCATACGAAGAAAACGACTGTTTCCTGCAGTTATTTACAATACAATTAACTCTCATGATTTCCTGTCTTACAAGACAATTCCTAAATACCTTTAAAAAAAGTCATAACGTACAGATTTTCCAGCG
Organism: Cryptotermes secundus; assembly: GCF_002891405.2. Lineage (NCBI taxonomy): Eukaryota > Metazoa > Arthropoda > Insecta > Blattodea > Kalotermitidae > Cryptotermes > Cryptotermes secundus. The sequence continues at coordinate 338,773 of NW_019735568.1, read as the reverse complement.
CAAACAATACCAGACAGGTTACGTGTGCGCCACGGAAGGGGGAGGGGGGTTCAAGCAAGAACCAAGTGCGGCTGGCCGTCGAACTCGCAGTTGCCTGGCAACGCTCCCAAGGCTAGCCGGCCCGGGTAAATATAGCGTCCATGCTGACGTCAGAATGTTTCAGAGCTGCCACCCCGTCGCTTTTCAAACCAGACAACCAAGTTTCGCACATCAGCATACAGTGAAAGGGGTCTAAGTCGAAAATTGAATTAAACGCAACTTATTTTCATCTTGTCCAAGAATGAAATCTACAGGCACTGTAAAATTATGTGTTATAAAATGGAATGGAAAAGATAGAATTAAACGAAAATATCCTTCATGAATAGTGCTTCTTCTCTGTGGATGTAATTTTGAGCTCCGTACTGGCACTGAATTTCCTAAGGTTCATATGGGACAGAACATTCTTGCCGTAAATGGGAAAGAATTAAGCATGGCTACAGAATATTCCAACGGACTAGTGGAAACGGAAACAGCGCTGATTATTATCTAAACTTTTCATTTGAACGATTTTGTTGAGAGATTAATATTTAACGAAATACAAGGAAAAATAATTTCCGACTCTAGTAGTGTTTCTCAACAATACACTTGCATCTACAATGCAAGGGAACGTACAACCAGTTAGCTTTTCTCTCATTGAAGATAATACACAATTACATATTTAATTATCAAATTTGATAGTGTAAGTAACTTTACTGAAAAGATAATGCAAATTAAATGTGTTTTGGCGAATAAATAACAATTATGCTTTCAACATTAAGTCGGCGTTGGGATATATGGTAGCAGCAAAATGCAAACAAAAGAGACTGTTGAAATAAAGGACTTAACCTCTTTCTGTGTGATCTACACAATGTTTATATCAGTCCGTAATTTGATGAAATTGTCATGTGACAGAATGCGACTACAGACGGGGTTTGGATTGGTAACTGGATTATTTGAACACTTACAGATTGTAACTGCAACTAACTACAGGGCTACCACTCATTGGCACACTCAGCAGATCCTCAACTTCCGTGTTCACGTCCTTACTGGCCGGCGACTGTCTCACAACTTACTATACTCAGAGTCAAAGTCAAAGTCACACTGCGGCTGACGGCCAGTCAGTCAGTAAGTCTTGGTGTCGAGCACCCTCCTGGGGCTCATGACCAGATATTTATTGCTGTTTGACAGTTACGGCCTTGTTTCTGTGGGCGCCCTCTCTGACGAGAGGACGGGTCTGTCTTTTGTATATGCTCCTGGTCCTTGCCAGCGCAGTCCTTCTCGGGTCCGAGTCCCTTGGTAATCGAGACCATATATTACTGTCTGAAATTTGAGACTTCCCTTTTCGTCGCCTCCTACGACTCGCAGGGTCACGGTGGAGGTATTCGACCTCCGCCTCCACACGGGTTGGAATGAAATGCCCTAGTCTTGCACTGCTTAAAACACATCGGCGCGGACAGCACAGAAAACACCTCTCCCAATAGCTCCTATACTGTTGGTCACGCAGCTGTCGTACGGACCGCGTAGGGAACACCGCTTCCCAACTAGTCCATTGGTGTGTGTTAGGAATCTCGTTACTTAGCAACGGATTTACATGTTACAGTATGAGAAAAACATTTCAATTCTCCTGCTGTACGTAAAATTTCGTTTGGACCCGTAAGTAAAGTGGCCCTTAAAACGAATGAAACGCGTGGATGATAAAGACTTAGTATAACATAAGTGGCGTACATGAAATTTAATCAGAAAGTATGAAATCTTTCAAAGAGATGCGTAAATACTCATTTTGACTCTGAGACAAAGTGGCCTTTAAATGAACCAAACTACATCAAAATCAAAATGACTGAACAAAATTTCGTATAGATCCATCTTTACAGGGTTGGATTGAAAGGATTCGGGCAGTTTGGACCGCGTTACAGGCAGACAGACTACGAGTATAACGGACATAACGCAACTCATGATTTCCGACTTTCAAAAAATACAATGAAACTTGTGATGAATACAGAAAACAAAATGGGATTGGCCCACAGTTTTTTCAGTATTATCCTACAAAATGCATCATGATCATGTCGATCACGTGCGTTGTTATTCACCTTGAGTCACCTTGACGGAAATCAGCATGACGTATTCGCTATACCTTTACTCTTATTTGACGTAGAGACTTAATGGACCATTCGAATAATACCGTATACTTAATGCGGAAATTTGACTCCATAAATCGTCCAAAGCACGGGACATGATAATGATCTGAGCAATACGTCTGCCTGTCGGATCGTGCTAATTCCAGCTAGCTCCAGACTGTGTGTAGGCCTGTGTATACAAGTATTTGCCCAGACAGGAAAACAAATCTGACAAGATTTATTTCATTTGGGGTTTTCGTGATTCCTTCTTCGAAACCCTATTAGCCAGGTGAGTGTGTCCGTCTATCCTCTCGCTGTTTACAAGTCAGGCATCGACCGAATAGACACTAACTTTCCGATATTCGTAAAACTTGATATTAGATTACAGCGCCTCTATGTGTAAAGTTCTTTCAACTGTGAAGAGTGTCATCCGATATGCAAGAGACTGCTTTGATTGAGATATTGCTGGCTCCATTCTTGAGCTGAGGACAAAGCAAAACGGAAGAACACAGGACCTAATACTTACAGTGGAGATAGTGAAGGTGGAGGTGGCCTCTTGGGGATCAACATCAGTTCAAGGCCTCTTTCTTATACAAGTATTATGGAAAATACCGAAACCTTCGTCTCAGAGAAGGGTGACAAGCCAGTAAGCTTAACGTTGGACTTACACGATTCTGAGCAAAGGATTAAAAATGTAACATCTACCTCACGGTTTCAGGAACGTCGCCCAAGCTAATGCGTTTCTACAGCACAAGTTCTTCAAAATCAACTTGAAAATGAAACTACATGAACATAAACTGTGCAACACAGCACTCGTCTCTAGGATCTGATTCCTACTTTCGAAATAGAATTACACGAATAATAAAACTAAAACTTCGTGGATTTTAGTACTAAATCGAACTATACCGACCGAGCGACCGCCGCTTGCCGGTGAAGCTGGTGCCAACTTTGGCGGACAGAGGGTGTCGAATCTATTATGATTAGAATGTATGCAACATATGAGGAAGAAAGAAAGGAAATGTCTGTTTCTCAAGGCGGTGGGTGTGTACTCTAGTACATGTTTAAACTTATTACAACCCAGAAGACAACACTGCTTTTCAAGGAACAGCAACTTCCAACATTTTTAACTATTAACTGACACAAGTGTTAAAGACTTAAAGGCGTCATTACTTGACACTCATTACACCCTCTCGTTCCTACCTTGCAGAGGCGTTGAACGTCCAATTGCTCTCAATAAGCGCTATTTTCCAGAGTGTGGCTTGCAATTTAGTTTCATGCGAACCGATTTATTTTCCTTGCAAATGTCTTCTGAGTACTGTACGAAGACATCTCATTAAGGTAGGCCTACGCAATCTTTAGTTTAACAGTTTGCTCGAGTCTGCACTTAGCCGAAACCATGTAAATGTAAGCATATGTAGCTAGCGGGGGCACGCGGTAGCATAGTTGGTTGAGGACGTATGCTACAAGCCGGAATGTAGCAGGTTCATTTCCCGATGGGGTCATTGGATTTTTCAATTGACATAATACTTCCAGCCGCACTAGGGCCCTGGGGCCGACCCAGCCACTAACAGAAATGAGTACCAGGAGTCTTCCTGTGGGTTAAAGGGCGGCCGGCGCGTAAGGCTGACAACCTCACCGCCATCTGTGAGCCGAGTGTCTAAAGAAAATGTAAGCCTTGAAGTCTCACAACCCTACGGGCCTTTACGGCCTGTGACAAGGATAGCTTCTTTTTATGTAGCTAAGCACCTTACAGAACATTTCGTGTCAGGCATCAAAACGGAAACTTATGGAGCAGGAACGGGAAGAGCGTATGACGCCCACATACTTCCATATCTTCCAGTCCACATAATGAGGCTTGCAGAAACTGTAATTAATAATTACAAAGTTTAATGACCACTTTTTTCCCCCTTGGCACTACAGCCCCAGTGGGCCTAGGCCTACCCCCATGAACTTCTCCGTTCACTTCGGTTTTTCTAGATCTTACAGATTCTGTAGGACTCCTTGGGCGGGTGATCAGCTCATCGCAAGGCCTCTACCTGTACACAAACACAGAAAAACGCACACACACAAACTAAACATCCGCCCTGAGTGGGATTCGAACCCACGATCCCGGTTTCCAAGCGAGCGAAAACAGTACATGCCTTAGACCGCTCGGCTACCGTGGCCGGCAATGACCAATTTATGTGATTAATTTCCAGTAGTACACATATTCCGACTATCGTACTGTAACGAGTATAGCTAGGCAACGGTGCGATAAACAGTTATCACGTCACTTTTTTCTGTGTGGTCTGCGCTACGCAACAATAGAACTATGTTTTCTGTGCGTGGTCCGTGCCGACAGGATATGAGAGGATACGAGAATGGGAATTGACTTCACTTGAGTTCCGAAGCTCCAAGGGAAGACCACTGTGGACAGAAGAAGAATTAGAAGACTTAGTGTGTGACGTTGCCGTGGGTCCCGTGTCGTAGATTTACGGCACGTAAAAGATCCTCATGTCTCTAGGAAACCTCTGAGCGAAATTAGGCAACAATTTCCGGCCCAAGTAGTTTCCAACGCCTCTGGTAGACGGGGGAAATATCAGGTACCGACGGCCGACCTCGTTGGCTGAACGGGGCTGATAGCACGCACCAGTACCGGTAGGGTATGGGGACAGTAGAAATTAAAGGGGGACGCACAATGGACCAAACTGGACTAAGTGCATGGGGAAACCCACCCCCTCTAATAATAATAATAATAATAATAATAATAATAATAATAATAATAATAATAGTAGTAGTAGTGTGTGACGTTACATGTGCTGTAGTTACAGTAATCTTGAGAGTATAAGAACTAATTGTAGTTACGACTAGTGAAGATTCCATAGACCGATTCACCAAATCAAACCCGCGTCTTAGTCACTGAAACACGTGACAGTATATTTGTGAGTTATGTTTTATAACCTCAAAGATTCGTGCCGTCGCCATATTTGTAACTACTGACATGCAAGCAAACAATATTTAATACACAAGTGTGGGTATGATCCTTTTCGACACCTTCATCATAATTTTAATAACACGACGGCTATTCGGAAGTCAACCTCCTTTTATTTTAGTCAACCAATGTAGGAGTGGGGAAGAACTCCAACATCCTGTGGTTGCAGGATAGGTATAAAATGGAAAAGTCACAATATAGATGTCTGATGTAGATTCATGAAGGGGTCTCTGAGAAGGACTGCACTCGATGATGTGCTGAAACCACTCTACAGACCGTCACTGCTCAAATCCTTTAGTGACAGGCACATAAATGAAAGCAGCGGAGTCTCAATTGTTCAGGCACTCATTCTTACACCTTCGAAGATGACCAGAGGTGGAAGGAAGCTTCCTGATGGACTTGGGCGACGAGCGAAGCTGCAATATCGCCCTCTTCGTCAAAACTTTGCTTATAAAAATGAATCATCCATACCTGGACGCAACTATTCCAGACCAGCTTTCCGGAAATTCCAGTGAAGTGATGCTTTATCTTTTAAATCCAGTTCTATTGTCCATTTCTTCACCTCGCTGTAAATATCACTCAGCACAGTTCTGCGTGCACCAAAAATCCGTATTCAGCTAGACTTTAGGGTGACATCGATGGAAAACTGTATGTTCCACCAGTACCAACCGCCTACATGAGTTTGCCGACAGAACGGATGATTTATCCTGTAGCTTCAACGGCTTTGTATGCAATCCGTCTTACTTCATGGGCTACTCTGACTTCAGGATCCGGAGGCACCTCCACGCCGGGTTTCAATCTTCGCTCATATTTACAGGATCCTTCAAGAACTTTTCTGTGGCCTTTCAGAGTGACACATGGCATGTCATATCATTTACTAACTTTCTACAGTAACCATCTTATTTGTTTATCAACTGCAACGCTTCGTTCATGTTCTTCATAGTGTACGTACTTTTATATGCCTTAGGCTTTGGCGTCATTTCCTAGAACAAAGTATCATAACCTTGAAAAAGACCAAGAAAACTTCCTCCAAAGGTACTGATTGTCTAAAACATCTTCGAGGGTACTCCATACCTTGAGTAGGCAACCTTACGAAAGAAAAGTCCCCAGTATTCAACGAAGTCTTCGGTATGGCGATTTCCGTCCTCATGGTATATTTAAGATAGAATCTAGTAACATTGCAATGATGTGATGACTCATGTCACTGTCTGATGATACTGGAACCTTAAAAGATATTTTAGACACAGTATAAGGTTATATACTGGAAGCTATTTCCCTGCTTGTATATACTTTCGACAGATGATGCAAGAAATATTTACCTGAAACTGACACACAACGAAGACCACAAAACTGAAAAAAAAACTCTAACTCACCTTTCCAAACTTGCGTTCAAGGAGCAACCAAAGAAGATAACGGAAAGCTTCACGTATCTGCCACAACAGACTCTTTGCATAACAATGATAATAGTGAACACTTCTGCCATACACTGGCCAAAAGGCAGTGAATGCAACAAAGACAAGGGAGAATAAAGAATGGCTATTGATGACTAACCGCAAAGCACAGAGACAGGTCTGCACCAACCTGCCCTGTTACAAAAAACACTGCCAAAACAAAATCTACATATTTTTGAGGACCTGTTACGTACAACGTAACATTTCAGGATCCTACAGTACGTGGAACCAATGCCCTATACTCCACAGAAACTTTCAGGGGCGCTATATTAGTACAATTGATGGTAGAAAGTTACAAGGTACAAAGATAAGGTGGCCTCTAGTGGCTTGATGTTCATACCATGTCTCATGAGAATCAGTCAACTCGTCCTAAAGCTATTAGCGGGTAACGGCTCAGGGGCACGGTGATACCACGTGCCTGTGCCTATCTTCCCTTATAAAATAAAGAAATAATGCCAATACGTCATCAAGTAACTAGAGGACTTCCATATCAGTTATGACACACGTGTGCATACAGAATCCGCCACTGAAATGATTATGGATTTGCAGCAACAAAATTAGAAGACGTTTTCTCAATAGATTGGCAGCAGTGAGACCGAGGATCAACACGGGGATATATATATTTTTTTTAATTCGCTTAGTGGGGGGGGGGTGGAGTCCAACTGGGTCCACTCGGCACGGCGGCCACTGATTGGCCTATTGTAGCCTGCTCCGGGTGATTATGATGATGGTGAATTTGGTGGAATGAAGATTAGTAGAGGAAACCGAAGTACTAGGAGAAAACCCGCTCCAACGCCAGTTTGTCCACCACAAATCCCACTTGACCAGAGCCGGGTTCGAACCCGGGCCGCCGAGGTGGGAAGCCAGCGACTAACCGCTTGAGCTATGGCGCGGCCCGCAACACGGGGATATTTTCCTTTCTCCCCAAATTCGTTTGAAGTCTAACCTTGCATCTCCCTACAGGCATTTGTTTTGTCATCCTTGCTGCCAGCAGCCGGATTGTCATCTCCTTCCATTATACAATGATCTATCCCGCAGACGGCGGTCAGGCCCAAGTCACTTCTGACTATGAAGAGAGTTGATCCCATCTCTTCAAATCAGACGGTTTTACGTCACTTATCCCCGCCGCCATTTTATACTTCCTTGCACACGATCGGTGATACTGCAGGACAAGCTTTGCAACATGCGGCCCGTGGGTCGTATCTTACGAATTCGCAACGTTATTCTTCAGAAAAAAGAAAGTGCGTCATACATTTCTTAAAATTTAAATGGCCCTGATATTCAGTTTTCCTGTTGCCTATAAACTTGCACTTCAGTTACTTGATACCATTTTCACTGATCAGCCAAGAGCATTAGGAGAGAAGAATACTGTTTATATAATTGTAATATTTATTATCAATATTTAGCATATTTCTTTCCTTCAATCTTGATTTTTAAAAGATCTAGGGGTGGGAGGAAATGCCTAGTTTTCCCCTCCCCTCCCCCTGCAAATACCCATGAGTGATTCTCTCTGTGGTCTAGTGGTCAGAGCTCCTGCCTACAGATCCAGAGGTCCGGGTTCGATTCCTGGCTCTACCAGATTTTCTGAGAAGTAATGGATCTGGAACGGGTCCACTCAGCCTCCTGAGGATAACTGAGGAAATATTTCAAGGAAATAGCGGCTCCGGTCTAGAAAACTGAGATTAACGGCTGTGGGGATTCGTTGGGCTGACCACGCTACACTCTCTATCGGCTAAAGTTGGTACTAACTTCGCCGACAAGCGGCGGTCGCTCGGTCGGTATAGGTCGCTTGCGGACTCGAGCCACGGAGTTTTTTTTTCTTCCCTATTCATTTTAGTAAAGTAAACTTTTTGGGTTCATGATATCGCTCCGAGGAACGAAAATCCAGATTTTCCTAATGTATTTCCGACCGCAACACAAGAAAAGCAGCTGAAGAGTGAAAATCCCAAGGCCAAGAAGCGTGACAATCTCAGGTCCCATAAAGTAGAGGCACATCTCAAATCAAAATTTACGGAGAGGCATTTGGAAAGTTAATTCAGATTTGTCTCGTGTACCACTGATGTGGATATCTGTAACACGATGAAAGGCGAGCTGTTTAAAACTCCCTTACATACGAAGACCAGGTCAGTTAATTTTTATTATTAATACAATGAACCAAAACAGGTCTAATTAGAAGCGTCCCCCAGACCGTTCACAACATATGTACAGAATGCTTTAATTAAAACATTAACCGGCAGACTTGTCCTCTCGTCGTAGGGGACACCTCACCACAAAATAACTCTTGAAGAAGGCTATAATCTAGTCATTAACCCCCGACCATGCTCGACACCAAGACTAGCCGATTGAGTGACCGCTAGTCGTAACATGATTTTGGCTTTAAAACATTACCGGAAATGTTATACAAAACGGAAAGTACGAACTTAGCTCTCTCAATCTATCTCTCTCTTTAAACATAAAATCATGATCCAAGTTCAACTGAATCGATAACAACTAAACTAAATTCCGGGGTTTTAGTCCGCAAGCGAACTATATCGACCGAGCGACCGCCGCTTGTCGGCGAAGTTAGTGCCAACTTCAGCGGTAAGAGGGTGTCGCGTGGTCAGCGCAACGAATCCACACGGCCGTTAATCTCGGTTTTCTAGACCGGTGCCGCTATTTTATTGAAATAGCCCCTCAATTATCCTCACGAGGTTGAGTGGACCCCGTTCCAGACCCACTGCTTCTCAGAGTCTAGTAGCGCCGGGAATCGAACCCAGGACCCCTCACCACTAGACCACAAAGGCTGTCACTGAACCGATAAATTAGTTCATAAATTTTCCCTGGGAGGGTCAGCCTGAAACAGAGGCGTAATACACCCACAACTCCATCGTTCGTTCCGAAAATTCTGTAATATGTTGGGTTGTGTGGTATTTGGACAAAGAAGAGTGTGCTACTCTCCTGCCTTCTCGTCACACGTGCGACTACAACTATTTCCGTGTAAGTTGAGCACGTACGCAACTTCCGCTAGTTAGAGGCCACGGTGAAGCTTTTCAAGTATACCGCCAGGTAGCACCACTCACTACGTAGCTACACAGAAAGAGTTTGTACAGTGGGTACAGAGCGACCTACCAAAGGAGCAGAACTGTTTCGAACTTGACTTGTTGTATTTATCTGACAACACTTCAAGGGCGCAACATTTTCTCTTTCCAGATGTGAAAGAAGCCTAGTTTCCTGAGGGGATGGAAACAACAACGTTGTCCTATAAAACTAAAGCTGTTTAAGATTATGTTTACTGATCGCCCTACATCAAGGGTATCCAAGCTACGGCCCGCGGGCCACATCGGGCCCGCGATGTGATTTTATCCGGCCCGCGAAAGAATTGTGCAGAAATGCGCCAACTGAACTAATTTTCCAATGAGTACTGGTAAAAAAAATACTTGTTCATAGATTTCAAATCCATTAATTAAGATTGTGTTTAAAATATATTGATATTCCATATCATAAAAAGTAAAGCTATCCTTGTAACAGGCTGTGAAGGCCCATAGGGTTGTGAGACGTTAAGGGTCCCACATTACCTTGACAATCGGCTCAAAGATGGCGGTAAGGTTGTCAGCCTTACGCGCCGGCCGCTCTTCACTCCCCAGGAAAATTATTTAATTAATTCCTGGTACTCATTTCTGTTAGAGGCTGAGTAAACCCCAGGGCCTAGTGCGGCCGGAAGGATTAGGTCAATCAGAAAAAAATCCAATGACCTCATCGGGACTTGAACCCGCGACCTTCCGAATATCATGTTAATATTAATATTATTCACAGCC
>NW_019735568.1:328044-328354 GCF_002891405.2 Cryptotermes secundus | reverse complement strand
AATTCAAATGGAAATTATTGAACTTCAGGTAAATTATCATATTAAAGACAAATACAAGGAAGGAAATTTGATCGAATTTTATAAATTTCTGAACTCTGAGCAATTTCCAAATTTAAAGAAGTTTGTTTGTAAATTTATCTCCATTTTTGGGACGATATATTTGTGTGAACAAACATTTTCCCAGATGAAGTACATCAAGTCGAAATACAAGGCAAATTTATCCGATGAACATTTAAAGTCGCTACTTGTGATTAGCGTTTCAAAATTTGAACCTCAATTTAATCAGATTTTAAGAATGCAAAAAGAGTTC
>NW_019735568.1:310914-326938 GCF_002891405.2 Cryptotermes secundus | reverse complement strand
GTGTGGTGTGTGGGGGGGGGGGGGGGGGAGAGAAGATTGTGGCTTGACTTCTTCCACAGTGTCGGCGGCCATCTGGCAAACAAAGTATCCAAGGAGTCTCCGCCGAACTTGTCTCCCAGTTTCTGGCATTTAGAACTTGGTGGAATCAAACTGCATATAATAATCCAAAACTCAATAAGAGTGTAATGGATTTGATCAACGGGTTGCCAGGCAACAGCTCTGTAAACACGGTCCAGCACGCAACAATTGAGGAAGCTATGTTTTCCGTGTCCGCAGTGACGTCACACAACAGTGGATAGAGATCAAGTGACGTGTTTTCTGTAGATCCGACCGACGCGCTAGTAGACTGGCTGGATATCGATCACGTGATATGTGTTTACTGTAGGTAGATGTCCGTTTCGCGGCTATATAAATAAGCGACAGGGCACGCCCGTACGGAGGCGGGGCCGAACACCTACATCGTGACCCTGCGAGTCGTAGGAGGCGGACAAAAAGGGAAGTCTCGAAACAGACAGTAAAATATGGTCGCGTGTACCAAGGGACTCGGACCTGAGAAAGACTGCACTGGCAAGGACCAGCAGCATATACAAAAGACAGACCCCCCCTCATCTCGTCAGAGAGAGAGAGAGAGCCCCCCCCCAAAAAAACAAGACCGCAACTGTCAAACAGTAATAAATTCGACACCACGACTTACCGACTGACAGACCGTCAGTCGCAATGTGACTCTGACGTTCACGGCAATTACGACTTACGGGTCAGTCGTAAACTGGAGGAGTGAATCCAGAAGATTTTTTAGTTGACAGGTTCCAGAGTGACTGAAGACGAAATAGCAAGAAGACTTCATAGTGATCTCAGGTGCTAATTTCTGTGTTGAGATCCGTTGCTAGGAGACGGGCAGGGGAAACTGAGAATACTAGTGCGTGTGCAGCGGTGGAATGGAAAGTGTGTAAATGAGAGATAGCGCTGTATTAATGGCAAATGAGAGAAACTGTAACCGAAATGCTAATAAATCCAGTCATCCGAAGGAGAACCCGTTATTTTCGTCACGCTACCACCCTACACGTGACAATATTATGTAGACTGTATCTGACACTTCATTACTTATTTCACTCTGACGTACATTTAATGCAATACAAGAACAACATTTATGTAAATAGCTTATAACGTCTACCTACCTTTCCTCAAACCATGAGGGTAGCAACAACTATGGGGTCTACACTAATACGGTCATATGGGTATAGATCTATCAAGTGCCCATGGTTAATTTCTGAGAATTTCTGTTAGTACAAATTGCAATTAACAGTGAGAGAGTTTGTGTAGAAGTAACAATCTCCATGTTGGGTTGGTCCCTTGTTACCACGGCATGGCGCGTCCTCAGGTTGCGGATGGAAGGGATGGCCTCCAGATATGAAGGATGGCTGCAAATATACTGAATAAGCAGTAGTGGATAGCAGACAAGGAATTGTCCTGCAGCTTGGGGGATGGGAGTGGGGCTAACAAGTCCTCACCGTAAAAAAAATTCTCGTTATGAAATGTTACAAAGGGCCTAGGACCTGGAAAGATCTTTTGGATAAACAACCTAATTTAAGAAATGGACATGCCATTTGGTATGTGGAATGTAAGATGTCTGCAGAGGGAATGTTCATTCAGGGCAGTGAAAAATAAATTCCTCAAATACCACTTGAAAATTCTATTACGATATCAATGCCAAAGTAGGTAGAGAAGACATTTTGAAACCAACAATTGGGAATGAGACTTTGCATGAAATTAGCGATGATAATGGAGTTAGAGTTGTAAACTTTGCCACATCAAAACATCTTACTGTCAAAAGTACAATGTTCCTATATCGTAGTATTCATAAATTTATTTTGACATCTCCTGATAGAAAGACTCACAGTCAAATGGATATTAATGTGATAGATAGGAGAGGGCATTCAAGTACACTTGATGCCCGATCGTTCAGGTCAGCCAATTGTGATATTGACCGCAAGACGTGAAACCAGCAGGCATTTCAGGAATAGAAAGAGGAAATATCTGAAGGACAAAATTGATGAGCTTGTAAACGAAGAGTAAGAACAGGAACATCAGAGACCTGTATAGAGGAATAAATGACTTTAAGAGGGGTTAACAACCTAGCAGTAACTTAGTGAAGGATGAGAATGGTGATCTGCTTGCAGATTCCTACAACATTTTGAATAGGTGGAGGAACTACTTCTCTCAGTTATTGAATGTACATAGGGTCAGTGATGTTAGGCAGACAAAAATCCATACAGTGGAGCCGTTAGTACCTAGTCCTAGCCCTTTTGAGGTTGAAATTGCTATTGCAAAGTTGAAAAGGTACAAATCGCCAGGTAGTGATCAAATTCCAGCAGAGCTGATTCAAATTAGGAGGTGAAACATTACGTTCTGAGATCCATAAGTTCATTAATTCTATTTGGAATAAGGAAAAATTGCCTGAATAGTGGAAGAAGTCTACTACTGTACCGATTCACAAGAAGGGCGATAAAACTGACAGTAGTAATTAACGTGGTAAATCACTCCTATCAACTTCATACAAAATTTTATTAAATATCCTTCTCTCAAGGTTAAGTTCACATAAGGATGAAATTATTTGGGATCATTAGTGTGGTATTCAACATAACATAAACAACTGATTAGTTTTTTTGCATTCATCAGATACTGGCAAAAAAATTGGAGTACAATGACAGAGTACATTAGCTATCCGTAGGCTTCAAGAAAGTCTATGATTCAGTTAGGAGGGAAGTATTGTACAATATTCTGATAGAGTTTGGGGTAGCCAGGAAACTAGTTAGGCTGATTAAAATGTGTTTAAACGAAACGTATAGTAAAGTCCGTATAGGTAAATTTGTCTAACAATTTTCCTATCCAGAATAGTCTAAAATAAGGAGATGCTTTATTGTTACTGCTTTTCAACTTTGCTTTAGAATATGCCATTAGGAAGGTCCAGGGAAACCAGGTGGGACTGAATCTAAATGGGGCACAGCAGCTGTTGGTCTATACCAATGATGTGAATCTACTGGGTGATAACATAGATACGATAAAAGAAAACAGAAACTTTAGCTGACACAAGAAGGAGATTGGTCTAGAAGTAAACACAGAGAAATCTAAGTATATGTTGCTGTCTCGTCACCAAAATGCAGGGCAAAATCGTGACATAACGATAGAAAACAGATGTTTTGAAAATGTGGCCAAATTCAAATATTTGTGAATGTCTGTAACAAATCAAAACTTGATTCAGGAAGAAATTAAGAGATCGAATTTGGGTAATATTACCTTCAGAACAAAGGCTATATGCAGATGCTGCACAGTAGCGTCGCTGTCTTTACTGTACAAAAATGATCTTATCTAAGTTGCATTCTATTTCACAAGATCTATTACCATGCAATGTCATGGGCTTCCATATTCAAAGGATTATGCCATCAATGGCTGAAAAATATTTTTGTGACGTCGCGTAGAATGCAGTCTCTAGCAGAACTTTTCTTTTGTATAAGTTTGCTTTCACCTCAATATCCTGGTAGATAGCGACACGAGTCAGAGAGCATATACTGGCTTCGATGGCTTATTCACTCTATCTGTGCTTTACACTCTACTTCAAATAGGGTCCACCCAGCTTCCTAAATGATGGATGCTGGAAGTCCGTTCCCCTGTTGGTAAAGGTAAATGGGTGTGATGCCAAGCACTCACCTCCATCCGGCGCTGAGCTATACCACTACTGCTCTTATGTCTTGTGGCCTAGTGCTTAATTAATTAAGCCCAGGGATAACCTCAACCATACTTTAGAGGTTCAAATGATTAATGACTATGGTCACAGTAAAGATAATTACAACAGGATTTTTTCTCAGATTTTATTTCAAATCAGGGTTGACTGAGAGGAAGTAAGTTCAATCAGCATATGACAGGCCTCTTATTAATATACATGAGAGTTCCTTCACCACACCTTTCTTATCTAAGGTAAAGAGGTAAAGATATCCCTCTACCAGGCTGTGGAGGCTGATAGGGTTGTGGGACATCGAGGCTTCCAAGTTTTCTACACAATCGGGTTACTGATGATGGTGAGGTTGTCAGCCTTATAAGCTGGCCACCCTCTACCCTCAGGAAAATTCCTGGTACTCATTTCTGTTAGAGGCTGAGATAATCCCAGGGCCATAGTGTGACTGGAAGGCTTAGGTCAGTTGAAGAATCCAATGACCTCTTAAGGAGTTGAACCCACGACCTACCGGCTTGTAGCATAGTGCCTCAACCAACTACACAAACACCTTGCATATTTCTGACCTAGAACACACAGATTGAGCCAATAAATATCTCTGGTTCAAATATTTCTGCATCACAGCCTAATATCTGAATTGCACTGAATTTTGAACTAAGCACCACATGAGAGTAAACATATTCCTTGCATAGGCTCCATGGAACATAAGTCAGGGATGACAGCAAACTTGTTAGTCACACCTCATATTAATATCAGTCATCAACTGTGGCACTGAGTCAGAGGTGACATCCACCACTACTGGGAAGTACAAAAACAGTTGAACTGGGTAATTTGACTCTTACTAGAACATTATTCATTTCTTTCACATGACACACAGTCATTCCCCTGGAAATTATGTTTTGTATCCTCGCCATACTGCTTTGACTACATCTACCATACACTGCCTCACAAACTCCTCATTTGATAACGCTTAGTAGCGTTTATATGCCACAAAAAAACAACCGATTCTATTATGTGTTCTGCACTCTGTTCTGGGATGTAAAACCACTTCACTATTTTTCAATTCTAAACAAATTCTTTGGCTTTCTTTGTTTTTGCATCTATGTGTAAATACAACTCAGCACAAAATTCTGCATGTTTAGAAGCAAAACAATGTTTCAGATTATAAACCTTGATGTGGAGACTGTCATCATAAATTAGGCATACAGTTATAGATTATACATCTTTAAAGAAACACTGTTCCTCCCACACCTTATTAAAATCTCTAAACTGTCTATTTTTCATTGCTTTGTTGCATTCATTTTACAAAAACAGTATCTGCATTTGTTAAGAACAAAATATTTATAATACTTCACTGCATCTGCAAATACCTATTACGGTGGGAAAAACAGATGCACTAGTAAGATACTGTCATTTGAAAAACCAACACATGTTGCTAGACCATGGGTGCGTTCAACTTTATGTCATATAATGTTGGAGGAATTGAATAAAACATGTTATTAGTGAGGGGAGATCCAATTAGTAGAAATAAATGGTAATAAAAAATGTGATAGTAGTAATAAAATGCTTATTCATAAATAATAAAACAAGTGTTTGCACGCTATTCTTAGCATTACAACTCATGAACAGTTTGTGCAACATTACAAACCTCTGAAGAGAGATGCAACATTGCGTAGTTTAGTAGAAATTCACTGGCATTTCAGACAATTGTGCTGCACCCATCTTGAGGGTCAACAGTAAACAAAGCAGGAAGAAACCAGCACTCTATGTGATAAAACCATCACTCACAAACCGTTTTGTTATATCCTAATTTTATTTTAAGTGGGGCTTTCATAATGTCTAAATGACTTGTAGCACAACTTCTGGCAACTTTGCTATTCTTTGCTTCAGTTTTCAGATCAAATACTGCTAGGACTTGAAACAATTGCATGCAGAATTCAGTTTTATCAGTTAACAAGGATTTGTATGGAGATACTGACACTGTGCAGCTAAGCCTCCCTTATAGGCCCAAAAAGACAGCCTACCATCCCCAAATAACAGCAAAAAGTAAAGAAAAATCTTAGACTGGTGGTTTAATTTTAATTTTTCTCCCGTATTTCTTTTCTTTAAGTAGAATCATTTGTGTATCTAGGTTTCCTTTTTAAGAATCACTGCTTTTTTATATGCAATGAATTTTCTGTTACTGCTGATATTGGCCTTTCTTGCCTTGCAGTGTGATCTGATTTATTGTGATTTAAACACAGATTGAATATACAACTCATAAATTACAAAATTTTGATACTTTTATAGGAAGAACTGAACCCCTTCCCAAAAGATCTCCTTTTGAATGAGGCCTGACCCGAAGAGATCTGTGTGAAACTTTGTTCATAAAATTATTATTTATATAATATTTCTGAACTGTGATAGGAATTATTTGTTTCTGTTCAGAACTTTTGAGGTGATAAAAGTAAATATTAGATAATGAAGCAAGAACATGAAAATTTATTTTATTTTTCTTGTTTAATCGGTTGTAAAATGTAAGTATTAAAGCATGTGGTAAACATGCACCCATCAGTGCTGCTGCCTCAGATGACAAATTTTAATAAAATAGAAAATTCATAATAAATAATTCAGAGGAGGTTATGCTTATGGTGACATATGATGTTACTAATGAACGACTTATCATCGGGAAATTTTTCCTCTTTCCAGCACTACACTGACCAGGTTACAGCAGTAGCAGGAATGCTCTGTGGTTGTATTTGGAAAATATTGACTTTGAATCTCATCCCAGTTATGAGCAATCCTGACTGAAGATTATCTTGGTTTTCATCACTCTCTCAAAGTGAATGCAGATATAGTACCTTAAAATATTCCATGGTTTAATCCTTTTAAATTATTGCCAACTCACAATTAATCATTATTCCATCTCATGTTAAATCTGCTATGGCAACAGCATAATTAAATAACCTAATCAGTCAATCACTCAATCATGCAAGAGTTAAACAAGTTACCTTCCATTAGTGGATGTAAAGGATACTGTTGGTGGGAGTGAAGTAAAAAAAATAATACTAAAAAAACAAGCAAGTGTTCGCTTGAGGGTGCAATAAATGTGGCTTCAGTTACACATAACAAATATCTGCTACTTCGGTATACATGTGCAATGAGTTGTGAATCAAGTGGAATTAGCTACATGACAGTGAGATCATAAGGGCTTTGACATTGCTTTTATTAAAGTATATTACACATGTGACTTACTCAAAATCAGTGAGTTTTATGCAAATACTTTACAGTATATAACATGCAAACTTACTGGACATGTACAATGTATCATACAACACATTTTTATTTAGGTGACTATGTAACGAGATAAAAATATATTTAGGCTCTTAGGTAAAGAAGTCCTTAAAATGAATTAAAGCGATTGAGATGTATACATGGCAAGACATGCACCACACAAGTTTCTGATAGAAAGTTTCGTCAAAATTGTGCCAAAATAGAAACATAAAGGTTAAGTCAGACTAATAAGTAAAATGACTTTAACAGGAATGAAATTAAACTAAAATTAAACTCATTAGGACAGTTTAGTTGATGTTCTGTTTACAGACTCTATCAAATTAGTCTCATGGTTTGGGAACTGTTATTTGTGGATGGGCAGATATAACAATGTGCTCTTTTACAAGAGCATCTAAGAATACATTTTATAATACTACACATATCTGAAAATCATCTGTGATGTTTACATGAATGTTGGTCCCTTCAACATCAAATCATTCTCTATTTTGTCACACAGAAAACACTTTCCCAAAAGCTATTATTTGGGAAGGGGGCATAAATATCCTTCTGAATATAGTCTTATGTATGGGGACAATAAATTGTAGTACCAACAAGACGAGTTCCTCCCTTCCTTCCTCCATTTCAACTGCAATGGCAGTGCCAACTTTCCAGGTACATGAACGTGTGGGGGAACGAACACATTACTTAAACACTTTGGAAAGTCTGCCTAAATCAATGCACGGTGATGATATAAGCGGGCATGAAGGCATCCTCAGATGAGTAGATGGATGTAACCGAATAGCCAGTTATCTTAACTGAAACTTTTGGAATTATACTATCACTTCTGGCAACTGCTGAGATAGTACATTACATACAATTCATCACAATATTTTTCTCCTACATTTTTCCTCATTCATCATAGATAATCACCCTACACTACACATAGCTAATTCCTTGGAGCTGAGCCCTCTGTGAGAAGCTAATATCCACTTAGCCAAGCAAGAAATTCTCCACCTTTCATGGAACCCAAATGTTCATTGCTGTGACAGTTCAGGTACTCATGGGATGTTAACTACAAGTGATATGGTATTTGTTTACTGATGTTTCAGAAGACTGTACTGCTTCCACCTTCCGGGATGAAGGGTATGTTGAGCAAGCAAGCAGCAACCACCAGACTACATGGCATACATCCCAGAAAACTGTGTTCTTCATTCATCATTGCATTCATAAAGACTGTCACTAGTACCAATGTTGAGCTAGATGAATCCTATCATCACTGTCATACTCTGTTCCTTTAAGATCAATTTTAACACCATACTGCCATTACATTTACATATTTCAAGTGGTCTCTTCCTTTCAGCTTTATCAAGAAGAAATTTTTATGCATTACAGCACTTCTCCTTTTCCCATGTAACCTAAATTTCCTGCTCATCTCATCATACTTGATGAGATCACCCTAAAAATAACGGTGAGGATAGTAACATGTCATTTTAAATGACCCATCTGATTGCTTCTGTAACATTTTGTAATGTTCTAGTTTTTAGGATAAGGGATTGTTGGCCCTTATGCCCAAATCCAAAGCTGAAGGGCCACCCATTGTCATTTGTCTGTGACTGCTAATTCAATACATCTCCAGATACTCCCCATACCTGGAGACTGCATCCTTGAACTGCAAGCTAAGAAGGCATCATGCCATGTTGACAAGGAACTAACTTCATCCTTATTCAGCCCTAAATTATTTGAGCAGTTGATACAACATCTTAAAATAACAAAATTTACATAATTTGTGCTTCTCATCTGGAATTAATTAGATTGAAGCCTGGGTAGATTCTGTTCTGCACAAAGAGGTCAAGAGAAGAATTTCCAACACACATTTTTAAGAAACCAGCTACGTTTAAAAAACTAACAAGTAGCTATAAAATTCAGAGGGCCCACATTGTCAACCCAACATAAACCTATTCAGTGAATTGTCACCGCTTTTCTCATATCATAAACAGCGCATTTCCAATAATGGTGTACATTCTAGACATTTCCAAAAGAAAATGATATGACTAAATTCATAGAGCAGAGCCCTTCTTGAGAAGCTGCCAACTGTGCAGCTACTCAAGAGCTTCTCAACATTTTATGGAACCTGAAGGTTCATTACCATGTTCACAACAGCCCATCCTGCTCAGCTCAATCCAGTCCATACCACACCCTCCTATCTCTCTAAGATCCATTTTAATGCTTTCCACTCACCTACCTCTTGGTCTTCCCAGGGTTCTCTTTCCTTCTAGCTTTCCTATCAATATCTTATACATATTCCTTGTCTCCATTCTTGCTACATGCCCTGCCCTCTCATTCTCCTTGATTTCATCAATCTAATTATACTTGAAAAAGTGTACAAGATATGAAGCTCCTCAATGTGCGGTTTTCTAAAATCTCCCATCAGTTCCTCCCTCTTCAGTCCAAATATTCTCCTCAGCAAAGGAGACCAAGTTTCATTCCCATACAGAACCACAGACAAAATTACAGTTTTGTATATTCTAATTTGTACATCTTTACACAGCAGATTGGAAGACAAAAGCTTCTGGGCTGAATGGTAGCAAGCATTACACAGATTCACTTGAATTAAATTCTGATATGTTATTGTCATTCCCAAATATTTTAACACATCTATTAGCTATCTTCATGTCATGATTTTGCCCTGCATTCAGGTGATGAGAGAGCAACATTCTCTCATACTTAGTTTCATCTGCATTTAATTGTAGACCAACCTCCTTCCTGGCATCAATTAAAGTTTTTGCTTTTCTTTATGGTATCTATGTTTTCGCCCAGTAAATTCACATCTTAAGCATAGACCAGTAACTGATGTGTTCCATTTAATTTCAACCTGGTTTTCCTGGACCTCTCTGATGGCATATTCTAAAGCAAAGATGAAAAGCAGTGGTGGTAAAACATCTCTGTGTTTTAGACCATTCTGGATATGAAAACTATCAGACCAATGTTTACCTATGTAGACTTTACTATAATTTTTGTTTAAACACATTGTAATCAGCCTAATAGTTTCACAGGTACCCAAAACTCTATGAAAATATTGTATAATACTTCTCTCCTAGCTGAATCACAGATTTTCTTGAAGTCTGTGAATACCTGCTGTACTGTCTCATTGTACTCCCATTTTTCTCCAGTATCTGATGAATGCAAAAACTCTGATCAGTAGTTGATCGTTTATGTCGAAATCCACACTGACGATCCCCAATAATTTCATCTATGTCTCGAATTAAATTTGAGAGAAGAACATTGGATCAAATATTGTATGAAGTTGATAGTAGTGATATCCCACAATAATTATTACAGTCAGTTTTATGACCCTTACTGTGAACTGGTATTATAATAGACTCCTTCCATTGCTCAGGCATTTCTTCCTTATGGAGTAATGCCTGAATCAGTTCTGCTGGAATTTGATCACTACCTGGTGATTTATATCTTTTCAAGTTCGCAATAACAATTTCAACCTCAAAAGAACTAGGATCAGGCACTAACGGCTCTGCTGTATGTATTTCTGTCTGCCTAACAGCACTGACCCTATGTACATTCAATAACTGAGAGTAGTCCTCCCATATAGTCAAAATGTTGTGGGAATCTGCAAGCAAATCACCATTCTCATCCTGCACTAAGTTACTGCTAGGCTGGTAACCCCTCTTAAATGCATTCATTCCTCTATATATGCCACTAATGCCCTTGTTCTTACTGCTTGTTGCAAGCTCATTAATTCTGTCTTTTACATATTCCCCTTTGTTATTCCTGAAATGCCAGTTGGCATTACACCTTATAATGTCCAGATTATCCCCATTTATTTCACTTGGATTATGTAACCACTGCACTTTGGTTTGTTTCCCCTTATCTAATAATTCTGAGCATACTTCAACGAACTATGGCCTATGCTTTTTGAATTCATAAACATCTAGACTCTCTTTGGCAGAAATTTTGAAATTCTTTCCAACAGTTTCCAAAGCTCTATTAATATCCACCTCAGCATCTAAGTTTTCCAAAGATGCAAACCTGTTTGAGATTTCAAAATGATACAGCTCTTTACCCTCTGTCTCTTTTAATTTCTTGAGATTTAACCTCTCCAAATGAAATTTCTCCACTGTTTGTGTATTCACTGCCAGTCTCTCCCTAACTTTTCGCACCACCAGATGGTGGTCAGTATCACAATCTGCTGTCCTGAACAATCAGACATCAAGTATATTTGAATACCATCTCCCATCTGTCAAAATTTGGTCAATTTGATTGTGAGTCTTTCCATCAGATGTCCAAGTAACCTTATGAATGTTATGAAGTAGGGACCTTGTACTTTTGACAGTAAAATTTTTGGATGTGGCAAAGAACTACTAAATTATTATTACCAATTCTGTATAAATTCTCATTACCAACCGCTGGTTTGCAAATGTCTTCCATACCTATGTTGGCACTGAAATCTCCTAACAAAATTTTCATATGGTATTTATGGCATTTATCAAATACACATTCTAGTTCTTCCTAGAATCTGTCCTTCATATCATCAATTTTATCTTCTGTTGGGGCATGAACATTCATAACAATGATATCACACCAGTGACCTCTTTGTATTATGTATGACATCCTATCACTAACAAACTCTACCCTCTTAACTGCTGACATGATTCTTCTATGTATGAAAAACCTGTACCTAATTCATGATTCCCATTCCCCTTTACATAGAAAAAAAGTATATTCCCTTGCTGGTTGCATGACACCTCTGGCCCATCTGACCTCTTGTACTCCCACTAAATCTAACTCATAATTTGATATTCCTTTCTGAACTGTCATGGGCGACTTCTTACATTCCATACACCAAATCTCATGTCTATTTTCTTTAGCTTCGGTCATTTATCCATAGAACTGGTCCAGGTCTGAGGCCCCTTGTGACTTTTTTTATCAAGCTTATTTTTTATGGTGAGGAGTTGTTAGACCCCACGCCCAACTCCCAAGCTGTAAGACCATTCCTTGTCGGCTGTCCATGCCTGCTTATTCAATATATTTGCAGCTACCCTCCATATTTGAAGGCCGTCTTCTCCAGCCACAACCTGAGGTCACACCATGATGTGGTCACAAGGGACCCACCTAACATGGAAATAATATGACACAAACCCATTTTCAGTGGGGGGAGGGGGGGGGAAGAAAGAAAGAAAGAAAGAAAGAAAGAAAGAAAGAAAAAGCTAAAGCTATCCCTGTAACAGGCCATGGAGGCCCACTGGGTTGCGGGAAGTTGAAGTTCCCAAATTTTCTAGACAACTGGCGCACAGATGGTGGTGACGTTGTTAGCCTTATGTGCCGTTCGCAATTTATCCCCCAGGAATATTCCTGGTACTAATTTACGTCAGACGCTTAGTCAGCCCCAGGGCAATAGTTCAGCTAGAAGTATGAAGTCAATTGAAAATTCAAAGGACCTCATTGGCAATCGAACCTGTGATCTGTTGGCTTATAGCATAGTGCCTCAACCAACTACGCTACTGCATGACCCATTTTTGGTTACATTAAAAGAGTTAAAAAGCTTCTCTTAANTCTACTGCCCTAAGTGTCCATGTTTCAGCCCCATACAGAGCTATGCTCCAAATGTAGCATTTCACTAGTTTCTTCCTCAAATTTAAGTCCAATTTGCTGGTAAAAAGATTCTTCTTCTTGCTAAATGCAGCTTTTGCCATGGCAATCCTGGATTTAAAGTATGGGTATCTACACTCAATTCTGCAAAGCCATTTTGATATTGGTTTACTATGGTACATTTTATGGACCTATATGATCTTTCTTGAACATCTCTACAATTCCTTATTGCAGCTTGATGAAACATCATACACAGCACTTCTATTGTAACACTATGGAACGTTCAATTGAGCTGGAATCATGCTGCTAGCAACAGCATGGTGTTAGTTTACTGTGTGAGCACATAGGGAACAGCATGAGAAATTACTCTAATTAAGCAGGAATTCATAACTAATTATTTTAAGAAGTCGACACAAACTTTCCATATTTTACAAGAACTCATTATTTTGTGGAAACCCATTCTTGTGGGTATTTATGAATGAACTTCTAAATGCACTTCCTGCAATTTTTCATTCTTATGAAAGATTTTAACTGTCAAATTATATACACCACTGCGAGAATAATGAATTCAGATCTGAAGATAAAAAAGATCTTAGCAAGCAGAACATTCACACATTACAGTACTGATCCAAATATGTTTGCTGACTGCCATAATGGAGAGCTACACGGTGTTGCTGTGTTTCCTTCTTTACCTTCATTACATCAGTGACCACATCAATAAGCAAAATATACAACTATGAAGTGAAGCAAATCCTCATGCCTTTCAACAAGCACATTATGCAGTGCAAACGTAGGGCTGTCTCCTGTAAGTGCATGGCAGTATTGGTTCAGTATTCCTTCAGCAGACTGTGAAATCAGATGGGTGATATACTTAATCCTCTTTTAAACCAAGTGACAGCTGAAGGAAGGCAAAGAGGTCACTTCCCACAGTTCTTATAAAACATGTTAAGTTTATGGTGTCTTTTACAGTAATCAGTAATGAAGTTCTGTTTAAATAGAGGGTCAGCATCCATGCAAAGAAAATCCCTGCTTCGTTTCCTCTACTGTGATACAACAAAGTACCCATGTTCTATCATAAGCAGTATGTTTCTGTCTCACTTGAATGCTGCATAACTCTATAAGTCTCATTCACTTTATTCCACTTTAAGGTGTACTTTATGTAAGCACAAAATACTATTTGATTTCTTTCATTTTGGTCCGTCACACTAACAGTTACAATTATAAAAGACAAGTCCGTCCAATGTGACTATTTCAGTTATCTCACTTGATGGTTCACTAGCCTTACATGTTTCGATCCATTTGGATCATCTTCAGAGGCACCAAACACTTTTTTGAAACCACTATCACTACAGTTGTCAATCAAATACACATATAATGTCCAAGTACACAATGTTCCATCTGTGTATACACAGCACAGCGGGCCAAGAAATCATAACGGACAATATTAAGAATCTCCCTACTCAGTTACATAGGCGGCACAACACCAGCCACCATGAAGAGAGACGACAGAGGTTATTGACACAAACCGTATGGTTTATGAATTTTAATTTTTAACAAAGTTTTTAAAACTTTAAAACAACTTTAAATATTTCTATAACCAGAAAGGCTGCTGTGACTGATAGATGGAACATTGTGTACTTGGATATTACATGTGTATTTGATTGACAACTGTTGTGATAGTGGTTTCAAAAAAGTGTTTGGTGCTTCTGAAGATGATCCAAATGGATCGAAACATGTCAGGCTAGTGAATCATCAAGTGAGATAACTGAAATAGTCACATTGGACGGACTTGTCTTTTATAATTGTAATAAAATACTATCTTTCAAGTCCTGAGATATCAAATCAAGAAGGCTGATATTAGCAGAGAAGATATGAAATGGACAGAGGGGAGATGAGAAATACATACATAAATTTTATTTGGAAAAATTTGAAGGGAAAAGACCACTTAGGGAAGTAAGCATAGCGGGGAAGCTGAAATTAAAATGGACCTCAGAAGTAGGGTATGGAATGGATTCAGCCAGCTCAGTGATGGGCTACTGTAAACACAATTATGAACATTCCAGTTTCTAAAAGGTGTGGAATTTCTTAAGAACCTAAATATATTTTTGGACACATATTGCAAAATACAGTAATCATCTGCAAAAAGAGTTTATAAATATAAGTGTACATATAATGTACCTGCTGTTTGATTTTGAGAAAATCATTAGCATAATTAGAACACCAATATGCCATGACAATCATTTTCTTTGATCACATGGTCCTTTTACCATCTATCTGATGTCTGTTCAGTTTTCAGCACAATGTGCACACCTACACAGATGGGAGTATGCATACATGAAACGCCTTCTCAATGAATTTTTCTGTTTTTGAATCCATTCACATTAAGAACCACGCTCCTCAGAATTATTTACTATATATTTCTTTTTCTGAATAGATATGCATTCAGAATAAAACATAGCGTGTATCCTGCTGCACAGTGCTGGCTCTCCTCTGTACATGCGAGTTCCTACCTTTGCTGCTGTCTGGAGCAAGACACTCTGTCTTGATGGTGACACGTCCAGTGTTGAATGGCGTTGTTGTAATGGCTGCAGGTGTAGGGGCTGATGATGCCAATGGTGGAGGTGCTGCCAGTTTTTCTGAAATGATCATATGTATGTGATGAGATGTTGCCTGATTTTGGTAAAGATTTGATATTAATGTGTTTGCATTTAAACACAAATTCTGATATCTGTTTCACAAGTACACTTTGCAATGACACATTTCATTTCTATATAAAATGAAGTAATAAATCTATCAAGTATAATATATAGTAGTTCAAATTTTCATTTATTGGACAAAATATGACTTATGTGTTTACACCCTGTACTTACTTACTTACTTACTTACTTACTCAGGGAGCCGAGCCCTTCTGGAGGAGCCGCCAATTCTGCAGCTACTCAAGAAGTTCCCAGCATTTTATGGAACCCAAAGTTTCATTACCGTGTTCACAAGAGCCCTCCACTGGTCCCCATCCTTAGCCAGATCTATCCAATCCATACCATCCCATCCTATCTCTCTAAGATCCATTCTAATATTGTCCACCCACTTATGCCTTGGTCTTCCTTGTGGTCTCTTTCCTTCTGGCTTTCCCACCAATATCCTATAAGCATTCCTCGTCTCCTCCATTCGTGCTACATGACCTGCCCACCTCATCCTCCTTGACTTGATCATTCTAATTATACATGGAGAAGAGTACAAGTTATGAAGCTCCTCTATATATGAGACAAATTTATATTATGAAGCTCCTCATTATGCAGTTTCCTCCAACCTCCTGTCACTTCATCTCTCTTCAGTCCAAATATTCTCCTCAACACCCTGTTCTCAAACACCCTCAGTCTATGTTCCTCCCTTAATGTCAGAGACCAAGTTTCACATCCATACACAACCACAGGCAAAATTATA
>NW_019735568.1:293734-307946 GCF_002891405.2 Cryptotermes secundus | reverse complement strand
TAATTACTACAGTCAGTTTTATCACCCTTCTTGTGAACTGGTACAATAATAGACTCCTTCCACTGATCAGGCAATTTTTCCTTATGCCAAATAGAAGTAATTAGATTGTGGATCTTAGAATATAATATTTCTCCTCCTGCTTGAATAAGTTCTGCCAGAATCTGATCGCTACCTGGCGATTTATACCGTTCCAATTTTGCAATAGCATTCTCAACCTCAAAAGGGCTAGGATCAGGTATTAACGGCTAAGCTGTATGGATTTCTGTCTGCCTAACAGCACTGACCCTATGTATGTTCAATAACTGAGAGAAGTAGTTCCTCCACCTATTCGAAATGTTGTGGGAATCTGCAAGCAGAGTACCATTCTCATCCTTCACTAAGTTACTGCTAGGCTGGTAACCCCTCTTAAAGTCGTTTATTCCTCTATACAGGTCTCTAATGTTCTTGTTCTTACTGTTCATTGCAAGCTCATAAATTTTGTCTTTCAGATATTCCCTTTCTTTGTTCCTGAAATGCCTGCTGGTTTCACATCTTATATTGTTCAGATTATCCCCATTTAACCTGCTTGGATCCTGTAACCATTGCAATTTGGCCTGCTTTCTTTGATCTAATAATTCTGAGCATCCTTCATCGAACCATGGCTTATTCTTCGGTTCATAATAATCTAGACTCTCTTTGGCAGACATTTTTATATTCCCTCTAATAATTTCCCAAGCTTCATTAACATCCACCTCACTTTCCAAGTTTTACAAAGCCGCAAACCTATTTGAGATTTCAACACAATACTGTTCTTTAACATCTTACCACATTTAATTTCTTGAGATTGAACCTCTCCATATTAACTCTGTGGGTTGTTTGTTTGCTCACTGCCAGTCTTTCCCTAGCCCTTGCCACCACCAGGTAGTGGTCACTATCACAATCTGCTGCCCTGAATGATCGGACATCAAGTATACTTGAGTGCCGTCTCCTATCTATCAAAGTATGTTCTATTTCATTGTGTATCTTCCCATCGAAATTTATGGATGTTATGATGTGGGAACATTGTACTTTTGACAGTAAGATTTTTTGATGTGGTAAAGTTTACAACTGTAACTCCATTATCATTACTAATTTCATGCAAACTGTCATTCCCAATTGTTGGTTTGAAAATGTCTTCNGTGTACTTCGGGAATTTATCAAATACATGTTCTAGTTCTTCATAGAATCTATCCTTTATGTCATAAATTTTATCTTCTGTTGGGGCGTGAACATTCATAACAATGACATCACACCAGCGACCTTTTAGTATTGTAACGTGTTTCGTTACTGAAGACGCCGTTCGGATTGTTAATTGGTTTATTCAACAACCTACAAGTAACGGCTACAATTAATTATTACATAATTGCGGGGTTTCACACTTTATAACCCTAATCACATTAATCTGTTTACACTGTTGCGGGGTTTCACGATTTATAACCCTATGCGCAAATCAGTTCACTCTCTCTTCAGTAGTCTACACGTTTACAGTAGGGGAGCTATGTATCACTGTATCACACACTCCCAATTACACAATTACACACACGTCCGGTTCTTCTTTCCGCGACGGCTGCTATACTCCAACTGTAGTCTGCTGACTTGAGGACTGTTGATAACACACTCGCTCAACTACTACTGAACTCGGTGATAGCCACATTTCAACTCGTAACTCTCTGATGGCTAGATTTCAACTCAACTCGCAGGCTGCTGCCTTGAGAACTGTTGATAACACACTGGCCCTCGCTTGCTGCTCAGCCGGCTTTTATTCCGTTCGCTGTTACCTGTTGCCCGCCACGTCACAGTAGGAAGCGGTGCCTCGTCACCGTGTTTGCGTATAGCTGTTACCCCGCGCTGTCTTACATCACCGCGCGTTGTGCGGTACGTCACCGCGGAGGGGAGGGAGGGAGCGCTACGTTACCGCCACGTGCCGCTGGGGAGGTAGGGGTCCTCCGTTGCGCAACATGTCACACTGCTCCCTCCTTAAGGCTGTTCATCCCGAATAGCCTAACGGTACATCCCCGTTCCTTTGCTTCGGAGGCTGTTCTTGCAGCATCTGTTCTTCGGCCGTTACAACCGCTCCCTTTTTAAGACCAACTCGTCTCGAGCGGTTTCCTTTCAGCTCGCCAGAAGATCCAGTTGTGTCCCATTCATCCATCACTTTCATTCTATGGCACATTCACTCTCTCTGGGGAGGCCGGTTCTTCTACATTACCAGATCCTCCTCTGCTTGAAGTCTCTTTTTCCGTTTTGGAGGGGGTCGTCCCCTCCACAAGGTTCAATCCTTGATCATTTTTTTCTTCGGAGGTTCCTTATGTCGACGTAACAGCTCTTGATGCGTTGTTTGCTCTCGCTGACGTCGTTGTTCCTCCTGGTCTTCCAGCCACTTGCTGGTACGGGACCGTGGCGCCAAGTCCTTTCTCTGGCATCCGAAGGTTCCCTGGGGAGTTTCCTTCTTGAAGTCATTTCTCCAACGTCGTGCCACTGTCGCGCGACGGGATATCTTCCTACAGATGGCAGCCAGCTTCATCCGGGACACATGATCTCCTCGGGTCCAAGATTTCCTGAAGATGTTCCTCCGACGCCATGCCGCTGTTGCATAGCGGGACACCTTCCTGCTGGTGTTCTTCTGCCGAATCACTTCCACGCGGAGGCTCGCCACTCTGCGGGCTACGGCCAAATTCTTCTGGGGCCCAGAACTTTCCCGTGTCGGATTCTTCATAATTCGTCACTTTCGGTCCCTACGCCTTTTCTTCTTCGGTTCTCCAACCGGCATTACTTCAGTGTCTTGTATGGGTACCTCTCGTAACCCTGCCGCCTCAAGTTTCCTGTTCGCTGAGGCCGGCTTTTCTCCTTCTGGACGTGCCTTTTTGTCTGTCCTGGCTTGGTTGACGTCCATCATCTCCTGCAGTTCTCTTCGGTTGGTCTGTCTGACATCCTCCAATCTGGCCAGTAATTCGTTGAGGCCGATCTCCGCCTTTTCTTGATAGGAGTCTAATTTGGCCATCAAATCTTCTTTGTCTTTCTTCCTATTTTCCTCCATCTCTTCCTTCTCTTTCCTCCTATTTTCCTCCATCTCTTCCTTCTCTTTCCTCCTATTTTCCTCCATCTCTTCCTTCTCTTTCCTCCTACATTCCTCCATCTCTTCCTCCTCTTTCCTCCTACATTCCTCCATCTCTTCCTTCTCTTTCCTCCTCTCTTCCTCCCTATCGGCTTTCTGTCTGGCCGCCATTTGCTCCTGGGCGAACAACAGACGTTCCATCACTTTTTCCATGTCCATGTTGTAGCAGTAAACCACTCGATGCACAATAATTCAATTATTTGTCATGTGTGTAAGTTCGTAACCACTTCTGACACCAGCGTAACGTGTCTTGAGTTTGTATCTTGTCGGTCACGTGTGTAAGTCCAAATCCCACTTCTGACACCAGTGTAACGTGTTTCGTTACTGAAGACGCCGTTCGGACTGTTAATTGGTTTATTCAACAACCTACAAGTAACGGCTACAATTATTTATCACACAGTTGCGGGGTTTCACACTTTATAACCCTAATCGCATTAATCTGTTTACACCGTTGCGGGGTTTCACGATTTATAACCCTATGCGCAAATCAGTTCACTCTATCTTCAGTAGGCTATACATATTCACAGTACGGGAGCTATACAAGTCTCTCTGTCTCACACATTCCCAATTACACAATTACACACACGTCCGGTTCTTCTTTCCGCGACGGCTGCTATATTCCAGCTCAATTCGCAGGCTGCTACCTTGAGAACTGTTGATAACACACTGGCCCTCGCTTGCTGATCAGCTGGCTTTTATACCATTTGCTGTTACCTGTTGCCCGCCACGTCACAGTAGGAAGCGGTGCCGTGTCACCCTGTTTGCGTATAGCCTAGCAACGCTGTTACCTCGCGCCGTCTTACGTCACCGCGCGTTGCGCGTTATGTCACCGCGGAGGGGAGGGAGGGAGCGCTATGTTACTGCCACGTGCCGCTGGGGAGGTAGGGGTCCTCCGTTGCGCAACATGTCACAGTATTATATATGATATCCTATCACTAACGAATTCTACCCTCTTAACTGCTGATACGATTCTCTTATGCACGAAGAAACCTGTACCTAATTCATGATTTCCTTTCCCCTTTCCATAGAAAAATGTATAGTCTCCTGCTGGTGCGATGCCACCTCCATCCCATCTGACCTCCTGTACTCCCGCTAAATCTAACTTATATTTTAAGATTTCTTCTGCCACTGCCCTGAGCGAACCTGCCCTATACAAACTTCGTAAATTCCAAATGCCAAATCTCATATCCATTTTCATTAGCTTAGGTCGTTTATCCAAAGAATCCGTCCAGGTCCGAGGCTTTGTGTTCATTTTCGTAACATAATGATTTTTCACGCTGAGGAGTTGATAGCCCCACACTCAACCCTCAAGCTGGAAGGCCACCCCTTGCCGGCTGTCCGCGACTGCTTAATCAGTAAATTCACAGCTTTCCTCAAAAACTGGAGGGTGTCACCCCCATCCACAACCTGAGGACGCGCCATGCTGTGGTGACAGGGATCCACTTAACATATTTCGCTCTGTACACTAAGTAATCTCGCCTTTAACAGGTAAGTTTCTGATGAGGGCCCTATAGCGCTGAAATACATAAGGCATATTTTATCTAGTAAATAAAGTTTCCAACTACTACATGTTCTACCTGATAGTTTTCATCACTTCATTATCAAATAAAGTATAATGGTTAAAATATTTCATATACAACATTTAATTCTTGTTGACGGTTTATAATTGGTTCACCATTTACTCTGTTGTCCATGCAAAATATGATCATCATTAATTCAGATTCATCATTACATTAATCCTTTCCTACCACTAACAATAATAACCCCAAAAATGGGACTCTTGTTGAGGGGAAAAATATGTCAAATGAATCTGGCCAACATAAGAGAGTTCACAACACACTATCAATATGCTGTTGAAAGACAAACTTATTTTACAATCCAATTCTACCATTTCCATTATTTGAAAAATCACAACAGAGTAGCTTAGATCACATGATATGCACATACACAAGGGTGTTTATATATGTTTCAGCATCATATGATTGCAAAACAACCAGGTTTAGAGAATGTTAAAAGCAAGTACCCAGAATAAACACTGAATCTGTCACATTGTTTCAGAACTCAGTTCACACAGATGTCGACCTAACCTGCGAGTAGAGGGTTGGCTGCTGCAATGGTGAACTTTTTGGCACGAGAGTCCAGGAGTGAAGTGGCACTTTTCACTGGAGTGGTGCTGCTTGTCACAATGTCTGATGCTGTCCCCCCTCCCCCACCTTGGGACACCACATTGTTGTTGTTTTCCTCCTGCAAGGTGACAACCACCTGGTCACAAAGAGGATGGACAATGGTGCACAACCAAGCAATTTCAGTAATCCACTGTAAGCCAGTTCTAAGTATAATAACTGGATATTTTCTCACAAGGTTAAATGTTTGCTAGATGCACTTGCAGTTTTCAGTGGCTTGAAAGTTGGGGATTCTGTATAGACACTAATTTTTAATTTTTCTTCATAATATGCCATTACAGAGATTATACAAGGTCCACAACTTGATATTTTAAGCCATCTACCGTCCAATGAAGTTATTTTCTTCCCTGAAAACTTATACGTTATGACAAAGAAACATAAACTTTTCTTAAAGGAGTAAGGCATTGAGTTATAAGTATTGGGGAGTTTTAGTGCAGTCTGTTGACATATTTCAAGTTTCGTTAGAACTGGACAAAAATAATGAAATCTTACATTAACTTCTTAATTATATTGTATATGTTTATCAGTATTTTATAGAAATGTGTATGTTATTGGATGACAACTGTAATCCTTAGTTGTGACTGTAACTACATGTAATATTACATCGTTAAAGATCGAACACTCGATCTTTAACGAATCCCCATAAGAAAAAATGCAGGGGACTAAGATCCGGGGAATGAGGTGGCCATGATATCGGCGCCACTATACCAATTCACCGACCTGGGAAACAGGTGTTGAGGTACTCATGCACTTCTCCAAGGTAATGAGGGGGTGCGTTGTCTTGCTGGAAGTGAATGTGTCCTTCTTGGTCATCTTCGTCTAACTGTGGAATGAGGAACTCATGGAACATGTCCAGATATACGATACCAGTATTGGTCATCTCCATGAAGAAGAAGGGGCCGTACACCCTTTCTTTGCTGAGGGCGCAAAACACGTTCACCTTTGGGCTATCACGAACATGTTCCAGGGAGACACATGGATTTTCGCTGCCCCAGATCCTGCAGTTGTGGGACATGACCACTGACATGAAATGTGCTCTCATCACTGAAAATTACGGAGTCCAGAAACTTCTCATCATCTTGTATCTGATGAAACATTTGCATACATAATTCCTTACAAACCACCTTATCTGCATCTGTAAGGTGTTGAACGATGGATATTTTCTATGCTTTTAAGTGTAAACGTTTTTGTAACACTCACCACACAGTAACATTTGGAATACCAGTTTCCTGAGATGCACATTACGTTGACTTTCGTGGATTTCAAACAAAGCTCTCCCTAATCTGTTCCACCGTAGCATCAGAAACATGTGGCCGACCAGGTGGCTTGGCATGGCGCACAGAACTCCGGTCTGAACAAAATTCTTGTGCCAGGAGTAGTTAGTTAGTTATTGGAGAGGGTGGGTTTCCCTATGCACTTAGACCTGTATTGGTCCATTGTGCTTCCCTCTATGATTTCTACCAGTCTCTATAGCCTACCGGTACTGGTGCTTACCATCAGTCCCGCCCAGCCAGCGAGACCGGCTCTACTAGCTGTGAGGTATCTATAATGCTTCCTCCATCTACCAGAGGTATTAGAGACTGCTGTTGGGCGGGAAACATCCGTAATTTCGCTCAGTGACCTCCTTTGGAGATATGAGGTTCTTTTACGTGCCGTAAAGCTACGACACGGGACCCACGGCTTAAAGTCCCTGCCGGAGGACTTGTTCCCTGAATTTTTCCGCCCTTAAAAATTCGACGACCTCCGCCAGGTATTTGAACCCGCGTATTACGAGTCATGAGGTGAGAACGTTACCTCCAGACTACGGAGGCCGCTTGTGCCAGGAGTAAATTGTAGGCCTACTGGGAGATTCCTTGCAATACTGAGTGTGAAATTTCCTTTGAACTTGTGTAGCAGACTTCGTTTCTTCGAACCAAAACACACAACGAGCACGCTCTGCACCTGTGAAAGTAGCCATTTAATTTAATTTAATTTAATTTAATTTAATTTCATTTCATTTATTCGCCTTCCATAAATCCTGTTGAGAGTATGTTCTCATGCGGATGTGGAGATTGTCCTAGTTACAGTCACAACTAAGGATTACAGTTGTCATCCAATAACATATACATTTGTATAAAATACTGATAAACATATACAATATAATTAATAAGTTAATTTTAGTAGTAAAAGTAATGGCAAACCATATACCATTTGTACAGTTTTATACAAGAGGCTGATGGAGATTATTTTGCTGTTGAGTATTCATTCCATGAATCTCTGAATTTACTATGAATTTGTTTCTGTTTTTTATCACAAAGAGCATAAGAGATAGTATGTACTGGGATGCCAGAGGCAAGATTTCTAATTCGCTAAATAAGTTCCTGCACGAATCCCTCCTTCTGCGTTCAAACATAATTCTAATTATATTCTTTTTCATTCTAAAAATGTTTATACTTTGCGGTAAGTTACCCCGAAAGGGTAAACCATAATTTATAATAGAATTAAAATAAGAGTGATAAACCATTTTTAAGGTATTTATGGATGTGTATGGTTTAAGCGATCTTATTATGTAGCAGACTGCTCTTAGTTTAGAACTAATATACTCAATGTGGTATTTCCAGCTCATTGTGTCATCAATGAACATTCCAAGAAATTTAATATTGGATATAGATGTAATTTGTTTTTTATCATATACAATTTTTATTTCAGATTTAGGATTATTATTTCTAGCTGTAAATTGAATGTAGTGGGTTTTGTTTAAATTTATATAAAGTTGGTTTACTTTGAACCATTCATTTATACTGTGAAAAGCACTGTTTATATTTACACAGAGATCATCATAGTTTGAACTTTTAACTAACAAACTAGTGTCGTCTGCAAATAATATAGGTACAGTTTTATCATTTATAGTTTTGTGTAACTCGTTTATATAAATGAGAAATAACAATGGACCCAGAATCGAACCTTGCAGGACACCATGTCTAATTTTGCCCCATGTAAAAAATTCATTGAGATTAAGATTTATATTTGTAATTAAACCCCTTTGATATCTATTTCTGAAATAAGATTCAAGCCATAGTTTAGCTTTACCCTTTATCCCATAGAACTCCAATTTTGACAACAGAACCTCATGATTAACACACATGTGTTAACATGTGATTTTCTAGGTCACAAAAAATGCCTCCTATTAAGTTTTTGCTGTTTAAGGTCTTACAGATTTACAAATATAAATCACTCCATCCAATGTGACCTGTAAGTTTATTACTACATGAAAAACTTAATACCCTTACATGTTTCGGTCTCTGCGGACCATCTTCAGAGGGCAAACATCACTACAAATAGGAAACCACCTTCACATAAGTTGTTTAGATGTAAAGTACATACACTTATATGTTACAATGCATAGTACACATAATACAACATTTCACAAACACAGCAGTTTCCTGGGAATGTAAAGTTTTTAAAAATTATTTAAAATTTCTTGATGCTAATTAAAAATTTTGCATTGTCAAAAATTAAAATTCATAAACCATGCAGGCTCGTGTTCGTCCTCCCATCGTCCCTCTTGTATGGGGCAGATATTGTGCCACCT
The DNA here is from genome assembly GCF_002891405.2 of Cryptotermes secundus. Lineage (NCBI taxonomy): Eukaryota > Metazoa > Arthropoda > Insecta > Blattodea > Kalotermitidae > Cryptotermes > Cryptotermes secundus. The sequence continues at coordinate 299,059 of NW_019735568.1, read as the reverse complement.
GTCTATCTTGATGTGGAGGTTCTTTATACCTTCCAGGGTTTGCTCATGGCTGCTGTGCTGTTTTCACAGTGAAAACAGCAGAGCAGCCACGAGCAAATAATTTTTAAAAACTTTACATTCCCAGGAAACTGCTGTGTTTGTAAAATGTTCTATTTTGTGTACCATGCATTGTAACATATAAGTGTAGGTACTTTACGTCTAAACAACTCATGTGAAGGTGGTTTCCTATTTGTAGTGATGTTTGCCCTATGAAGATGGTCCGCAGAGACCGAAACATGTAAGGGTGTTAAGTTTTTCATGTAGTAATAAACTTACAGGTCACATTGGATGGAGTGATTTATATTTGTAATTGTTAGTGTGACAGAACAGAATGAAACAAATCAAATCTTACAGATTTCATTCGCTAACTTGTATATAGCCTCATCTGTTGAAGATTTTGTTCTTAAACCAAATTGTTCTTCCACTAAAATGTTATTGTTATTTAAGTGCTCAGTCAATTGAATGCTCTGAATTATTACTTTTTTCTACATGCCATATAGAGTACTCTTTTACGTTTACAGGATGTTATTACTCCTATAGTAATCAAATCACTTATTTTATTTGAAATTTTAATTTTTTTTTTTTTTTTTGAAAACTGGAATAGTAAATTTTCAAGTAAGTGTCTAAAAAGGAGTTAAACATTATATTAACATCATCACTAGAAAATGTTGAGGCCCATGTTTCATAACTGAGCTTAATTAAAAAGTCATTTATTGTGTGTTTGTTTATTTTCCTTATCATTTTAAATTGTTTAGCATGTGTTCTCATGTTTATTGCTTTAAATGTTATGGATTGTGCATCATGATCAGACAATCCATTTATTATAGGCCTTGCAGAATAATTTTCCCTTCTAGTAATACTGATGAAAATATTATCAATGGCTGTAGCAGAATTTCCTTGAACTCTGGTGGGAAAATTTACTGTACTTATTAAATTATAAGTTCTCAATAAGGTATCCAATTTGTTTTTCTTTTCACTATCAAGAAGGTAATTTATTTTAATATCCCCACAAATAATATATTCTTGTGTTGAGGTATATAGATTTCTAAATATTGTAGCTCTATATACTGTAATTATAAAAAGTCTGTTGGAGCTCAGGTTTAACTTAACAGCACATACCTCAAAATCTTCTTCTTTACAATATTTTTAGGTATGTATTTACAAATTTCAAGCTTGTGTGTAGATAGATGCATACTTCTCTCTTTTCATACAAGGTTCTACAATAGTTTGCTCCTAGTTTATAAGAATCTATGTTTAACTGTTGTAATTCCAAAAAATTCATGTGATGTTCTGTAAGACACAATATGTGTGGGGAGGCTGGGTGTAGATGACTTAATAGCTCATTTGCTTTCTCCCTTAAACCTCTAACGTTCTGATGGAAGATATTAAAGAATTTGATATCATTTTCTTTTTTGGTTACTCCGTTTAAGGAAATATTTCTTTTCGGGGCACCTTTATTTACCTTAAAAAATCCTTATTTTTCATACCTGGTAGTTTTTGGAGTCTATTTGATTTGCATACTGGTTCATTTTTTTGCTCTGTAGTTGTTTTTACTGAGTCATTCATAGCTGGACACTTGTCAGCTTGCAGATTTGCATTATAATGTTCAGATTCCTTCCAGAGCAAGCAAATTGGGGTCAAATTTTTATTAGATTGAGAAACTGTCACACAGGTTGCTGCTATATGTTTAAGTTTTCCTCTCCTGTTCATATGCATACCTTGTCTCGTATAGAAGTGTCTGTTTAAGTCACAGAACATTACTGTGATATGTTCATGACATTTCATGATTTTAAACAGTTTCCTATTAAAGGCATTTATCTCATTATTTACGCAAGACAAATCTGCCAGGTCGTGTCTATGTGGTATACCTAATAGAATAATATTAGTATGAGTATTATTACTTACAAAGTTTAAAATGTGTCTTAGACCCATTTTAGAATTATTTTTTGAGATATCGTTTGCACCTCCACTAAATACAAGAACTCATTTTTTTTTCTAAGGTTAAAATAGGATCTTTTACAGAATTACTTAGGGTAAATAAATTAGCTCCTGGTTTAATAACTCCAATTACCTTATAAGTTTTATCAAGATTTTCTCTCAGTTTACTTGCACATCTCTTTACATGGCTGTCTCCAATAATTAATATAGTGTGGTTTCCTTTGTTCTTTGAAGCACTTGCTGCTGAATCAGCAACTTTCTCCTTGGGAGCCTCTTTCTCATTCTTTGCATTAGCCTCAACGGCTTCCTCACCGTCATATGAATGTAAGATGTCACTGTTTGGAACTATATTGTTATTAGATGTTACTAGACCATTTATTATCACTGCAATGTTATTAATCATCTGTCCATTTGCATCAGCCTTGTATTTACTGTCTCTTGCTTAAAAATTACTTCTGTTGATATTATTTCATACAGTTTTACTTGGTTTGAGAATTTCTTCCTTCGTTGCTGCAGTAGACTTAATAACCTCATTGAGGTTAGATAAAATTTCAAAATGATTACTTGTTGTTACAGATGTTTCCTCATGATCTTTTAACTTATCTTGATTTCAACTGTAGGAGCACTCGCCGTGGTGGTATCGGGTACTACAGTACCACGTGCATGAAACTAAACTTGGTGTGTTTTGCTACATCATGACAGTTCAAAACGTTGTGTATGTCCTCTGTATAAATCTATATAAGCTTTCAAACGTGTAAAGCTCTTTTTGAAACACCTTGTATAAAAGCTTCTAAACTGCTGTATATCATTGTTAGTGTTCTTCAAGATGAAATACATACGCTGCCAACAGTCCATAAATATTGGTCAAACCATTTTAAAAATACACCTATAGGTCTAGTGTACATACAATTTTGAACTTTCTGTTGGAACTGTGGGAACATCCCCACATAACACGCTGTTTCGCCAGTCTTTCAGACAACACTCACTCCTAAGTGAATATCACATTGCTGGACATCGTGCTCATATTTACACAGCACTCACAATCGCTCCGCCCACCAAGCATGATATAAAAGGCGGAGCCCAAAGCTCGCATTTGTCAGTGATCACATTCAGTTCAGAGTGACCGGTCATCAGAGGCATCACTGCGACCAGGCAGCTGATGTAGTTGCTGCAAGTCTCCAGCGACCAGGCAACCGAAGTAGTAGCTGCAAGTCTCCAGCAACCAGGCGGCTGCAGCAACTCCAGCAACCAATGGAGACAGCCGTTTCTACCGGCGCGCGCAGCACTACATCACCGTCCAGACAGGCGCTGAACGGTTGTAAGACTCCGCCTACTACGGAGGAGCAAAATCTGCCAGCACACTCGCAGTGGAACAAACTGCCCTATGAGGGCCAGCCAACTTTTGAACATTCCACATAGCTTCGCAGCTATTCTGTAAATTCAGTTTATACGATTTAATATACACAACTGTTACAGTTTTACGTGGTTGCCATTTGGAACATCGACAATCCCACATTGGTGACCCCGACTGAGCATGGATGCCGCAGACAGTTCACAAGCTGAAGTGTCCAGAGTGGCCATGCAGCTCCCGCCGTTCTGGCCCGAGCGACCAGCCGTGTGGTTCGCCCAGGCCGAGGCGCAATTCACCTTGGCCGGCATTAGCAGTGAGCGCATCAAGTTCTGCCACGTCATCTCACAGCTGGACTATCGGTACGCCACAGAGGTGGTGGATATCATCACCTCTCCACCCAAAGGAGACCCCTACACCCTACTGAGGACCAAGCTTGTGAGGTGGCTATCCCTATCGCCAGAGCAGCGCATCCAGCAGCTCCTCACGGCCGATGAAATTGGCGACCATAAGCCATCTCAGTTCCTGAGGTACCTCAAGAGTCTAGCACCAGACGTGTCTGATGACGTCATCCGAAGTGTCTGGACCAGCCCGCTACCCCGCAATGTGCAGAGCTTCCTCGCCGGCCAGAACGAGAGCAACTTGGAGGCCGCAGCCCTCTGTGCGGACCGTATCTCCGATGTCGAAGTCCAGCCGGCGCTCGCTAGCGTTGGTCAAACCACGGACAACGGCACACTTCAGCAGGAGATCGCTGACCTCTCCCGCCAAGTTGCTGCACTCAGCACCGGACAGGACCACCTTCACGCCCGCTTCAAGGGGCTCAACACCAAACCGAGAGACCGAGGCTCCAGTCCCAAGGATTCCCGCCCCGCCTTTAACAGCCACCGGCCTGGCAGGAGATCGCCCTCCCGTGGCGACACAACATCCAGTACCTGATGGTACCATCGCCGTATTTTGTTGTTTCATGTTATTCTTTTCATTTTGTTGGGTTCATTTGTTGTCTTTGTAATCTTGTAAGTTGCCAAAGATGTTTTAAGTAAAGTACATTGTGTCTGTATTGAAGTTATCAAGTAAGAAAATGATCCAATAACTGAAGTACCATCAAATGAATTGCTTAATGAAAATCTACACTGCGACACTGGCTATCCTGACTGGGGTTTTTATAATCTTTCTCAGCCTCTACAGGCAAATGCTGGGACAGAATTCCTTCCAAGACCTTTCCAATTCATCTACCACCCAACTATTCAATGTTATACAGGTGTCCCAGGAGGAATGTGCCAGACTTCGGGAGGGTGTTCCTTATGTTAAAGTATGCCGATATAACCCAAAACACCTATGTCCAAAGTTGAACAGTTACAGAGATAATGGCCAGAGAAGTGTCAAACTTTGATAGGTGTTACACACTTGTTGATTACCAAATACATATTAAAACTGGCAGGAATATGTGCTTTCTGTAATGTTAATAATGTATGTAACATCAAACTAATTTGTGAGTGACATGAAGCTATTAACCTTTATCGGACGGGCCATTTAATTTCCGGTAGGGGCAGCTGGACGGAGTTTATTTAAATGCCCGCCCTTCTAGAGCAATGAAATTGTAAGCATGTTTCTAAAAATGGTGTGATTTCTATATTTTTTATGATAAACGAACGAAATGAACGCTCCTTTAATGTAGAAAGAATATAGAATCAGATATTCTAATTTACAGATTTTAATATCTGTAAAAAATTTTTACACTGATTCCCAAAATAAAATTTCCCGAAATTCATACATTTTCTGCACCATGCGTTCTAGCAGTGTAATACATTTTCTGCACCATGCGTTTTAGCAGTGTAAGTCCTTGCGGCGACTTCACATTCAATTATATCTCTCGATATATATTTATCGTATGGGACATGTCGCTATGCGCGACTGTTTACGTCTGAAATTCCTCGCTGTCTAATGTGTTAGATAAACACAGGAGGAATATGGTGTTGCCAGATCGGTAATTCGTTCATTCA